>NC_049979.1:7462779-7636649 GCF_000003815.2 Branchiostoma floridae
AGGATAAGTATGATGTCTGCAATGGCAACCTCTTCATCACCACTAAGGAGAAGTGCTGTGACGGACGCATCAGGAAGCTTAAGAAACGTAAAACAGAGTGCTGCGGCAAATGGCTGGTGAACCCCCGGCGCATGGACTGCACCGACAACAAGCCTGTCAAGAGAACGGGTACTAGAAGGGTACATTCCTGTAATTGCTGTGATTCACCTAATCCTCTCCACACAGAAATCACATCTGAATGTTGCTGCTTTCCTCTTGCTGGCTGTGGCACAAATGTACTACATCAATGCAAACATTGGGTCTCTGAAATAGCCCACCTATGGACTATGGCTTAAGAAACCCGAAACATTTAACTTAACCAAACCTGAACACTGTTACTGACCTCTTGGTGCTGTATATGTGCCATTCCAACAAGTGTCATTCTTTGGTTGTGTCCAGCTACAGCAATATCTTCCCTCTTTTTACAGCTCATTCAGAAATCACTCATATAGAAATTATTTCAGTTACCTGACTCAAGGAAGTTGTTTATTGAAGTGTATGATTGGAAACTGACATCAAATCCAGACTAATGTACGCAGAAATTTGAGCAGGTCATTGGGTGGTCTTAAACTTATAAAATCGGATGAAGACTATAATTGTATAAAATTTTTCTGCATAATTGTTCATCCTCACCCTATGCTGACAGGTACTTAGCTACATGAAGTTCAGACTATGATAAAGGTACTAAATTTTTTTTCTTTGCAGTTACGTGTGAGGAAAAATGTGATACCAAGTTCAAACGCAGGCTGGACTGGAAATTCCCTGAATGCTCGAAGACACACAGTAAGCAATGAATTAAGATCAAGCCTTCTGGATACTTAGCAGTTAGGAAAACTTGCCATAAAAGACTTTCCTTCTTTCTGCTACATGGCTAGGAGTACAAGACTCCTTTTGTATTGTTATTGAATAACGAAGCTGCTATGATTCCATGCCAATCTTGAAAGAATTTTGAAACAGGCTGAAGGTACAAACTTTACTACCTGGGCATGAAAGACATGAAGGAGTTTGAAAACTAATAAGATCTTAGCAAACCTTCTGTCTTGAAGTGTCCAATTTACTTGACTCTCAAATAGTTTCCAAGATATGACATGATTTCAAATTCAGGGGAGTAATGAATTCGCAATGCCAAACTGAACTGTCTCCTTTTCCTAATAGTATTCTCAGCAAAAGTCCAGGAGGAGCTCGAGGTTCCCCTGATGAACACCAACATAACCACCTTCATCCTGACTGACATTGATGACGGAACAGCAACATCCAGGAGACAAACCAACAAGAACAACAAGCCGCTGCAAAACTACCTGTTCATGCAGGTTCACCGATGTCAGTGCCCCACTTTTCGTGTGGGCAGGAGATATCTTTTTTTGACAGATGCCAACATCGCCAGCGGTGCATTTGTGTACGATCCGCTTAACGATGTGGTGATAAGGTATAAGCTCGACAGGATGTTTCTTATCAAGAAGTTGCACAAAAGGGGAAAGTGTTATGGGGAGGTTTACTACCCTACTATTTGAGTTGTATTGTGACATGCAAAAGTCGATAACCAAGATGGATTTGGACAGTTTCAAAATATTGACAAGAATGTTTGGTCAAAACTAGGTTCACATCAGATGTTGTCTACTTTGAAATCACTGTTTGTATTTTGGCATTACTAAATGTGAATAACCCTTGTTATCAATGTGCTTATTATGTTTGTTGGCAACCAACATGAAGAAACTATTGGTAGTTTGAATCGAATCCACTTTGAATTCCCCCTTTTGTGTAACTCTCTGTGAGAGCATGAGTCCAGAGAAGTGAGCTTGTGTAGACAGGTGATGATGTCCTGTCAGTGTGTTGGTGTCATGTACATGTATGTTTGCCTGGAGGAGCTGTAGATGACAGTTGTGTGATACGTGTTTGATGAAAGCTATGCTATTTTGGTGTATTTTGATAATTTCTAGTCAAGTAATGCTTTCATCAGTTATTTGGTGTGATTGGTTTAATTATTATAATATAGATTTATACGGATATACCCAAGTGTATATCATTTAGAAGTGGAAAATACTGACAGTGTTGGCTACTTAGTGTAGTGAGACTACAATTAAATGTTGCAGGCAGCTATTCACCATGGATCTTTTTGGATTAGGAATAACCAGTATGTATGTACATAACGATACTTGTATTTTATAAGTTTTATACGTTTTATAAATCTACAAAGGATAGCTTTATAACCACTACCATTATTGTGTGCATCACGGAGCTGTACATAAATAACTTAATGCCATGAGAAAGTTTGACTTGATAGCTTTCATTTCCTATTAGATGGAATGTGTGATTACAACACTAGAGCCCCATACCCTGTATTATATGATTTTAACCATTATATAACAATATAGACACTTCTACATTACTTTTAGACAAACTAATTATGTTTACATTTTTGGTTTCAACCAAACTAGAATGTTTTTATTTTTAAACTAAAGTATTTGTTTCCAAACTGACAAACTACTGTCAATTGAAATATGTGAGAAACAACCGACAAAAGACTCATATTGTAGGTCAACTGCAAGTTGACCACTATTTGCAACTAGTATGCTTTATCTCAGCTTTCGTCAATTGTATTTTATTGAACTAACAGTTTGACAGCCTGTCTCTTTCATGTGCTTATCATAAGCTTATAACGTGATTACAATGTGTTGGCTATTGTGTACTATTTTGGTGGAGTGGAATAAAAATTCCTAAAAATGCCACCTGACCATCATTTTCATTTTCCATAATCAAATCTCATCAATGTTATGCATTTCCAAGACTGGACATTGTCTACATATATGTAAGTGCCCTTTCATAAAAATCCAGCCTCCACTAAGCCTTCCTGGATGATTGTAGATAGCAGAATTTGAAAAAAAATTAGGGTGAATAAGTGGCAAGAAGAGAGAGGGCAACATTTCCTGTGTGGCTAAACTCCTCTGGCAAATCATTCTCCCTATAGCCAGCATAGTTAGTCTGGTACTGACTAACAAAAGCCCATGAGCCTAGTACTTGGGACCCCGCCTTGCATCACAAAGGACAATAGTTTCTCTTTTGGTGTTGCCTGACCATAGGAAACTATGCTAACATGATTTAAAATTGAGTAACTTTTTGCATATGATCCTAACGATTTAGTGGTTAAACCAGTTTTTCTAGTTAGCTGTACTTGTATGGAATTGTTCCGCTAGTTCATTCTAGTGATGCTGAAGAAGAGTGATGGATATCACTTGAAACGTCCGGAAGGAAATATCCGGAAGTAAATATCGTATTTGAATATTGCTTACCTGGATGTCTAACCTTCATAAACTTACCCATGAGCCTAGTAAGACACAAAAGATACACAACCCTGTTGCCATATCTACCTGTCAGGCTGCTCTGTTGTTGATGGAGTGGATCTGTTCGTAAGCCTCGTCCTCCCACCAGGTGTTGTGGAAGCTGCCATTCTTCAGCAGCAGGAGGAACAGCTTCATGAACTGTGCTGGGGAGAGGTCGCCCGCCCGCATGTCCGGCCTCAGCCCCAGGTCTGACAGAATGTTCAAGCTGCCGGGCACCCAGATTCTGGTGGAAAGCAAAGTCGAAATCTTTCCCACAGTTTTCTGTGGTTTGCTACCAAATACAGGGGCATTTTCCATAAATAGCTTTTAACTATGCCAACTAGATGTGCAAAGGTTAGATGTGACAGATTGTGCACTGTAACATAACCAGCTGCTGCCATGCTGCATGCCTGTGAAGCTCTTGTTTATACTAATACTAGGGTAGTTATATTAATACTAGCTATACAGATACAAATATACAATCATGTAGGTTATAAGATACAAAAATGTAACAATTCCTTACACTGGCCAAATCAAGGAATATACCCTGTCATATTAACTAAAGGGTAGCAGAATGATACAATCAAATGTAAGAATGTCACATGGTTACAAAACCATACACTTACTCCATCCTGTCTGTAAGTTTGGCTCTAGGCTTGGCCATGAGCTGTCTAACGAGGAAGATGAACTGGCTGCCATTCTGTGGGGTCAGTCCCTGGTCAAACAGGGCCGCTTTAGGGGTCAGCCTCACCAGACACATGTGGTCATTTACAAACTGTGGAGAGAAAAAAATGGAGAACAAAATATGATTATTAATTTCTTAATGATAAAAAGACTTAGGTAAAATCTCCATCCATTGATAGTTATGAGCAAGTAAATATCAAATAAAGGTGTCAAGCCTACAGATACAATGTACTTTGAAAAGATGCACCTGAAAACTACAAAGTACAAACAAACTTCCCCAAACCCCTAGTGAAAGCTTAACCATCACCATTTACTGTGCAAGAAAATGAGCCACAAGTCAGATGTTTGACATTTTTGTCTTCTTGTCAATGTGTATCTAAAGAAACAAGAAAGATGCACAATAGTCTTATTTATGTTTTATAGTTAGGAGGTTTACAACTTACCCTGTCTGCATTAGCCTTGTGCTTATAAGTTGTTTGACCCTTGACTTGTACAGGCAAAAATCTAGAATTGGGTTCCTTTGTGGGAAAATGGAACACAAAATTAGATCTTCATCATTATTCATACACTATAGAAAAGGATACACTATCCAAATCATTTCAAATAGCTACATCAAATCCTATAAGAAGGGCTAACATTAGAGTTCTATCTGTAGTAAACAAGCTGCAATGCTAGCATACCTTTAGAAGAAGTTGGATGTCAAAGCAGGCTTGACACAGGATGGAGGTGCTCTCATAAATAACAAGGTCCACGCCTGGTGGAGCTGTAATCATCTGAAGGGGAGAAAGGTGAGCCATATCAAAATTCTAAGTCTTCTTAATATGTAGAAAGCAAAAATATTTGCTGTTGCTCTGTCAGTGGTCTGCACTCACCAAAAGTAGAAACATGCCTACATTGTGCACTACCAAAAATTTTTAACAACTTACAGAGATAAATCTTGAGAGCATATGAAATTACAATTCATACTGGACTACCAAAAGATGAAGGTACCCACATTATACACTTTTTCTGTTATAAAGAGATTGAGCTCCATACGCCCATACTCAAACAGTGATGATCTCTCCAGGATCCTGTAGCACAAGTGTCTTAGGTGTGTCTTCTCTTTCTCCTGGGACAACATCCCAACGACTCGCACAACCACTTCTGGAATTGCCACAAAAAATCTATTATAGCACTATCCGCAACATACCACATAAATCACAGGCTTGCCAATACTCTACTGTAGTTGTAAGTTTTTTTTGTGTCTGAGTGATAAAGCAGCTTCAAAGCTCCCACACATTCAGCAAAACATCATGTACCTGTGTATACTGGTAAAATAAGGTTTCAGTTACTGTTCTATCATGACTGTGATTCTTACCTTCTTTCCAGTGAGCAGGTTGGATTTTGTTGAACAGTTCTACAGATGAGATAGCTGGCTGTTTGATGACCCCATCTCCCATGGGATCTATCCTGAAGAAGTCTGCATACTTTACATGTACTCTGTCCCTGACATGCTTAGCTAGAGCCTGTCAAGGGTAAAATAAGTATAATTAACACCTTCCTTGTATCATGTTATCACAGAAATAGAGTATATTTAAGCAGTGTAACAAAACAATTCATTAAGATAGTTTGTCAGCAATCTTAGGTTTCACTGTGAAGTTCTTTCTGGACTTAAAAAATCCTTTGTGTCATATAATACCACTATATGTTTTGGAATCTTCACTTATATATTCATAGTAGAAATACCACATCTCTGTTGCTGACATTTTGTTTGTATGTTCATATAAAAAACAAAGGAAACTGAACTATTTTCCTCTATTTGCTACCACCACCTAAGCTAGTAAAGACAGCTTGCCATACATAATTACCGGTAAGACTCATCTAATGCTCGCTACAATCTGATGAGTCTCAGTGATGACTTAACGTAAGTAGGGGATAAAAACACTTAACTGTGTAATTTGTCACAACAGACAGGACCCTACCATGCTGTATGGCAGAAACAGTTTGTCATTCTCCAGTATGAGAATCCTGCTGGCTCCAGCTGCCAGCAACTCTCTTGTCACAACACCTGGGCCTGTAGGACACAAGAACTTTGTCACAATACACACATACATTCATTGACAAAGAATACCAGATACCAGAGTATAAGCATGATATATGAAATGTATGTTTAATCATACCAAATTTTGCATAATGAATTACATTACAACACACTTGTAGTTACCATAAACTTAAAGGAATGCCTCTTACCTGGATTGAGCTCAAATATCCACTGCTTGTTCTCTGAAAGATCTCCCAGGTGATCGACTACAACAGCTAAAGTAGGAAGAAAACATGGTAAGATACACTTGAAGCATCTCAATATATTTTGAAACTTTAAAGAAATTTATATAACTTGCTTTTCACTGTATGTTCATTTGTTGGTGTGATTCCTAAACATTAATTGGGTGCAATATCTCACAAAAATATTGAAGTATGGGAAGAGGTAAAGGTAACAAGATCCTAAAATAAGAGCTACAAAAGTACCTGCCAGTGCTGGGTCTAGGATGTACTTGTTCTTGATCCTGGACTTGAAAGCCCTCCTGAGGCACCCATGTTTCCTCACTAGTTCCTCCGTGGATGGCAGTGGAGGCAGTTGTGGTCCTGATGCCGACGTCCTTGCTGGGAGTAGGAGAACCCCAAGTCTATACTGTCCAACCGTACACAGTAACACATTTTTTGGTGTGACAGCATAGGCTGCAGAATACACCCATCTCACACCAGAGTTTCTGTGGCAGCTCAGGCTGTGACTGTGAGGCTGGGTCTCCTGGAGAAGTTTGGATGCCCCCAGTAACCTGCTGCACACCGTCTGCCTGCTGAGGTGGAGCGGCAGCATCATGACTGGAGACTTGCTGATAAACAGCCACATGATCTGAAGAAAGACAGAAAAGATAGTGTGCAACCCCATTATTCATACAAAACAAAGCGTCAAAATCTGTACAGAATATATTGCATTGCTTCCGTGATAAATTTGAAACCAACAAGTTGCTCCTACATGTACTTCTACATACTACTGGTGTGTTCTACCTACTCAGCCTTTCCCAAATGGCTTGATCTTTTGTTGTTCTGGGAGAAAGCTGCCTCTTGCATGTCAATGTTACCAAGGAGGAAACAATAAGTCATTCACAGAGATCAGAATGCATGTGAGGCAACAAAAATTTTAGGTTATGTGTCAAAGCAAGGAGCTTTTCTGATAAAAGCTCCTTGGTCAAAGGTAAAGGCCTCGAAATTGAAAACAGTCATTGTCTCGACTATTGTTCCGATTTGCATAACAACGTCCAGGTGGGTTTTGTTTTCTTTTTCCAGACCTTTACCTTTGACATATTTCCTAGAATTCCTGTTGCCACACATGCGTCCTGATCTGTGTGAATGGGCTTATAACCTTCCTGATGTAACTGATGTCCTGAGGAACTTTTTGTAACAACATCAACATACTTACAGAGGCATGTTGTATTGAGACATGGCATTAAACAAATCACAAGGAAAAACTGTGATATGGAATTTGATGTGAACCGGCTTACCGAAAGCTGATACTAACAATCAGTCGTCCGATGAAGGGGATTATACAACTTGGTCCAAAATTATGACTCCAAGCTCCTCCTTGCCAAGTCGTAACATACCCCCCTCCCCAACTCCGCTCTGTACCGTTGTCCTCCACCAGATCAATATATAAACCCTAAACTGACTGTTTAAAACGTCTGTACACAGCCTATAGGCAACATGTTGCTTTAAGACTTATGTAACGCAAACAACACACGAGAAAAGTGGATCACAGATCATCAAAATCTAAGAAGACGCGCAGTCGACCAGGGTGATCGGGTCAGAGTTCGTGCGTAACTTTTGACCTCAGAATAGAAACACCGCATCAAAATATATCTGACATATGGTAACGTTAAGAACCTTTGAAAGATATTATGGGCATTAAGTAACATACATTAAGCGCTCAAAAATATGAAAAATGTTGACTGTTGCTCATTTTTCTTTATTTTAAGAACACATTTTACATAGTAGCGTACAATTTGTGTATATTGTGTTACATGTGTTTAGCTGCTGTCTTTAACCGGAAATAGAAGTTTAGTTCATCACCACAGCCTGTCGATGTGGTGGCGCGATTTTTGAACTGAACAAATCTCACTGCACTAGCTACCGCTGAAGTTTGGTGGAAACCTTTTACGTAAGCGTCATTTGAGTCGACTTTTCGCTTCACCACTGCTTCGTCAACCCGTTCCTCGGCGGAAACTATAAACGTGGACTTGGCCGACGCAGCTTGGAAAAGGTTTTGCTCTGACTCTGATAAGTGATATAGATCTGAGCAAGAGAGTCGTCACGACTGATCAAGATCGATATCAGGATGACACGATAAGTTTAAACATAGTAAAACAACGCCCTGTCCGGATCCAACATGCCCAACGCAAAGGGCAGTGTTGTTCACAGAATGAAAAGGAAGCATATGCTGGGTCCGTGCGGTATTTGTGCCGGGGAATTATGTGATAATGTTGGCAAAGTTCGTCCTACCAACGCACGTGTGACAAGACAGGCCGCCAGAGAGGTGAGAAAAGGTTAACGTTTTGTATCTATGAGAGCTATATCAATTTTGCTACGATTGGCTACATTCTAACTGTAAAAAATATCTGTTTTGTTGTCATGTTTTGTTGTCTTTTCTTTCCAGAAGCTGATGCTTTGTGTATATGTTATTGTTCTTAATAAACAATAACGTTATAATTAATTATAAAAAATCTAACGTTAACTTACATCGTTAGTAATTTGATTTAGAACAATTTAATATTATTTTCTAAAACATAAACCTAATAACACTTTATAACGTTGATTGGTTGACATATATGGAAAGACAGGTTATTCTAGATTAATTGTATAATATTCTCAAGATTATTGGCATGAATTTGTGATAGAGTTAAATGATGTGGAATATCAATTAATGAATATGAATGAATGATTATAATTCAATTTAAGTCAATGATTAGTATAACTTATATTTGTGACTAACTGAGAGCTTGTTGATTGATGAATATTTGTTAAGATAGAAATGAAATGATGGTTATGTACTGTACTCTCCAGAAAGAGCTGTCTGCCTGTGTTTGTCTTGGAATGCTGGGAGAAGACAACCTTCTGCACATCTTCAACTGCCTGTGTCTGAGGGACCTCATGAAGTAGGTTTGTCAGGTTGTAATGTGTCATGAAGGAGTCATGATATAGTAATTAGTAAATGGAACTTACATACATGAGCATGGAAGCTCATCTGTGTACATGTGTTGGTACTTAGTAGTTAACAAAGTAATGTTACAGAGTTCAAATTGTGTTGGAACAAATTTTAAACTCTGTGCTAAAAACTTAAACACAGACTTTGTTTGATATATAGGTAATGAAAATCATGCCCAGTGTGTGGATACAAATGCATCTCAGCTTTTAGGCTCTTCACACCTAGGGCGTCTTATCACACAAGGAGGTTAAAAAAGACATGATCACACCTAAGACTCCGTTGACAACATCATATCTCATTCCATGCAATTGACATTCGTGACAGATGGAGGACAAAGATATCCCTTTGCAATTGTGTACATGTATTGACATGGTCCAGACTAGTTCTTGTAATACTAGTTAACGGGAGGGGGCCATACTTCGACAGGGGTCCAAATTTCGACAGGTTTTAAAAATCATTGTTGCGGAGAAATGCATAGATGCCTGCACATGAGAAGTACACTAGCTGTAGACTAAACCTTGTTGTAAATAACTACAAAGACGGGGTATGTGTCGAAGTTAGCAAGTCCCACAGATAACGATTGAAAAACTTGCTCAAGTTTGACGCCTTCCGTGCAAGTTGACGAGCGAACGTATCGAGACCATGGCCCGGGAAACTCTTGAATTATTCTTCGCAAAATACGACATGTGAAAAAATACCACCACACATAGAAATGATGTTTATTAGCCTTCCGAAAAATAATATCTGTGTTCTGTTCTGCCTTTAACTGGGTTGGATAAACGGAGCTAAAATGATGCCACAATGTTCACGCAGTCGGGGCCCCGCCATTTTACTATCACGCACGAAGGCGGGCGAGCAATGCTCAACACGATGAACTCAGTCAACCCGTCCGTCGAGCGACAACCATTAAAGAAAAATCGATCCCTACCGACTAAAAAATCCTGTAGCCATTTCTGCTGCCAAAAGACAGGATGAAAAGGCGATCAAGGAAGCCGAAAAGCGAAAATGCCATCACAGTACAACGTAACAATGCGCTGCCGTTTTGCGGCAAGTTGGTCTCACCGTGAGAGGTAAACGTTTTAACACACCGTATTTGAATAAGTCGCGTAATACAAAATATGACCCATATATGGTACAAAAAAATTATAATGAAGACTTTTAGTGCTATTCTATTTGCATAAGTTGTTTAAAAATGCACGGCGATGGTCTGGTTGTTACTATGTCGGAGTTTGGACCCCTTTTTTGTGTTGGAACGTTCTGCTAGGACGCAAGCCCAAAACCTGCCGTAAGTTTCGTGCGCTGTCAAAGTACAGTGCGGAACGCTACTGTCAAATGAAATATATATCTGTACAGCTTCAATAACAGTTATATGGATGTATACAAGATCTTAACTTGTTTTTGATGAGTTCACTGTAAAATGTACATTGACAAAAGCCATGCGCATCCACTTAGAACGGGTGTCGAAGTATGGCCCCCTCCCGTTAACCATAATAACTCTGTCATTTAATCATTCTCTCTCTTTTTTTCATCCACAGTGTTAGCAGGACATGCAAGAAGTTTAAAAAGTTAGCACATACAAAACATCTGGTGAGACCTTTGAACTATCATTACAATGATGGTATTATTACATTTTACTGCTGAAACTTTAACACTTCAGTTTCAAATACACCTTTGCATTCTTAGTAGTACAGTTATCTTTTACCTCAATTGACAGTACACAGTCCTGGTACCTTTGTAAATGAAAAATGTCCATCAATTTGTAATTGTAGCATCAAGATGAAACTGACATGTTTGGTACGTCTTTGCAAGTGTAGTGGGTGAATGGTCCAAACAATATGTAAGATTTCTGTCTCCATTACTGCAGTGGACGGATGTTTCTCTGAGGGATACAAGTATCCATGACTGGCCAGGAGCTGTTAAAATGTTCATCAAGTTCAGCACCATAAGACTGGTAAAAACTTTTTTCTTACGTCGACTGATTTCACCAGCAAAATGCATCGCATATTTCTACCTGTGTGGTACCTCCCCATGGCCAGCCACATTCTTTTTGTTCTGATTTGTCAACATCCCTTCTTAATGTACATAATTTGCCCAGCAGAACTTCTGCCCCTATCCCATCATAAGGAACCTTCCTAACAAAGTTTGTCCATTATTTGAAGGTTAACCTCAACTCTTTTGCACTTTCAGGATCTTATCTGGATCTGGCCTGTAAACATACATGTTACCATTTTCCCTTATCCTCCGATCATACTGGCCCTGTCACACATCGACTCCCTCAGGCAGCTGCACTTTGTGGACCAACCCTTGCCTGTATGTATACTGGAGGAAGTGCCACGATTTCTACCACACCTGGAGACACTGGTTGCCAAGAGGATTGTCTGTTCTGAATATGCATCCAGGTGAGATATGCAGTAGGTGTTAATGGCATGTGGACCCAGAGTATTGGGATTAGTACTAGCAATCATTTACTTTTTATCTTGTCTACTACTAGTATAGGCTATAGGGAGAATAGCTTGCCACCCTCAGGAAATTCAGCCTTCATGGGGGTTTATTGGACTGTGCTATGTCTGAGGGCTCACTCTCGTAGCTGATAATGCACCATACTTTTGCCACCAAAGTCTACAATCCATAAACTCTTAGGAGGGGTCGGTGAAGGCTAACTTCTTATCCCTATCTGTTTGCTTGCTTGCTGGTTGGATAGATGGATGTTTACTAAGTGCTATAAATAAAGGTGGTTGCATTTTCTTTTACATGAATGCCTCAACATATGTACAGAAGTCCTCAGCAGTGAAAACATTTAGTCATGCATGTGCCTGTTTGGAGGAATTCACCTGCATGTATTTCAGAACTAGCCCCACCCCGCTGGACTTTGGGAAGTTCTGCAGCATGAGGAATCTGCGGCAGCTGCAGTTGAAGGGAGTCTGTGGGATCAGGTTACCAGCGTTCTCCTTCAGTAGACGTCTGAATGAACTGTCCAAACTCACCAACCTGCGTGTCCTGGTAGGCTCACCTACTGTCCTGTAGCTACTGTAACTATTTACACACAACATTGTATTTCCAGAGGTAAATATTTCTGAAGAGGATATAGAAGATACTTTGTGGTACATTGAAGCCATGAAAAAATTGTATTGTCACTGTGTCCAGCTCCCCAAATAAGGACATTCCCCGGGAACTGGCTGTTCCGGGGAGGGACCCCACCCCACTGATCACTCGCAGCACACGCGCTACTCATTTTATATTTTTTGGGGGGCACGAACGTAGGGCGGCACACGCAAAATTTAGAACAGGAGATTTTGGAACGCGACCCGTTCTTGCTCTAGAAATGTGTCAGAAATAATTGATTCTATTTTCGGTACTGAAAAAGAAAGACGCAACTGCTAGTAACAGCCGCTGTTTATCAACGCCGCTCCCCAAATATTCGCCGGAAATCTTATACATTTTGGCTGTTCCGGGGAGAGATCCCACCCCGCTAATCACGTGCGGGCAAGGCCCTCTCGTGTCTGTGTTTACATTTCCGCGGGGATCCCGGGTGGGAGGGGCTGCGAGCCAGCGGTACGGCGGGCCGGTGCTGTAAAACACCTCCCTTCGAGTTGATAACTTCCTGAAACAGCAAAGGCGCGTGCTTGGCGCGTGCCTATGTATTTTTACTACGATATTTTTCTTTTTTCCCCCATTTTTTTGCCGCTACGCTGGATGAAAAAGCAGCGTAGCGGGCTCTTTACAGCGTCATTTTCCCAGCCCACAGCATATCAGCCCGCTATGCTGAAAAGGCCTGGCGAGAACACTGATTGAACAAGCCTGTAAAGTAAGAAGATATTTCACCAGTTGGTTGTATCAAGGAGGTTTTATGATATTTTTTATATCTCAGTTTTTTTTAATGGTTAAGAAAGCCAAGAACATGTCAAAATAGTGTGATCATAAATAATGATTGTGATGTTGATTTAGATACTGTGTAACTAAACACTGTTAGTGTTACAGTAGCAAACAGCAGATTGCCTTTATGTTGCAGTCCCTAACCACACTGCGAGATGTTCCTGCCAACATGTCTTTATGTTGCAGTCCCTAACCACACTGCAAGATGTTCCCGCCAACATGTTTGACTTCCTGTCATCCTTGGTTCATCTCCACACGTTAAGGCTGGGGAACTGCACACACTGGGACCTGGAGGTAATGTACCACAGGGCTGGGTGTTTCTGTATTATGCCATGATTCATGAATAATCTGTGTATGGGTTCATCCAACTGCATTGTGTAAGGTACATCTGCAGGTGTAAAGATAGTTTGAAGCCCAAGTTCAGGGGCAGATTCTGTACACAGTTCTTCTCGAACGTACAAGTGAACAATACAAACATAAATCCAGTATTGATACTTTTGAGTTATTGATTCTCCCCTGTGAGATCAATACTCTTCTCATTTTACTGTCCATCAGGTGTACCAGAACTTAGGTCAGCTGACAGGTCTGGAGTATCTGTACCTGGAGAACAGTGGTGCCAGTCCCGACATCTGCGTGGCACTCAGGAACCTCACACAGTCAGTACTGTACTATGTACAACTTCAATAGACAATGCTAAATGTAAGGTAAATGCATATGTAAGCTGCATTTAAGTTTATGAGCAAAGCTTTTCCAAACTAACTTCTAAGTTTTTGCCAATATGTGACTGGCTAGCCTCTCAAAAGATGTTTTGCAAGAATAATGTTTTGCTCAACAAGGATCAAATGGAAACAAACGTAATGACACGTTTTTTTTTAATTTTGGAATATCTTGTCTTCCAGATCTGTATCTGTAACATTATAACTGATAATATCAAACCACTCATTGCAGACTGGTAGTTGAAATTTGTGAACATTTGCTAGTCTTCACATGTGGACAATATTCTTCCTGTTCAGAGTACGAGTAGGCTTAACCAAGGTTTGTTTGTCAGTTGTACTTTTATCTCCCCAGTACTTACCAGTCAAATGACTAGTTTCCAGCTCAGGAGAATACAGTGTTTTTTGATTCTTTAGGCTGAAGGTCCTGGAACTGGTCATCTTCATGTTGCCTGCAGACCTGTCAATCATCCTTCCCAGCCTGCCTCTCCTACACACTGTGGTTCTTGTTCCTCACATGGAGGATGAAGTAAGTGTTGTGCATATTACAGTATGTTTTGTTTTGTCACAATGCCCTGCAATGCTCATGCGGCTGTATCTCTTCTTATAAACATTAGAGAAATTACTTTTAACCAGAAATTTCATCTCTATTGCTAGAAGTTACTCTTGAACTAGTTGCGTGTTTAATGCGACAAACAAACGTGACATCACGACAGCACTGGATTGTTCATTCCTTGTCAAAGACAGCTGGTGCTGTTTAGTAAAAAAATTTGGGTGAGTCCAATTTTTTTGCTGGATATTACAGTTTAACTAGTTCAAGAAATGACTTTTATGAGAATTGGTTTTTGCCTGTAGCTCCTGACTATTTTGTTTCAGGAGTGCAATCAGTTGACAAAATAGTTGTTTTTCTTAATGACATGTGAACATTCATTAAAGCTCTTTTGCCTGCGCGATGGATTTACAGGGTAATGACGGTTAAGACATAAACCTAAAGCTGTCCAATCTCAAGACTATTTTCCCCTCCACACAGATGGGTGAGGTGAACTGTAACTGCCTGAGTATCATCCAGTCTCTCCGGTCTTGTAGTCAGTTAAAGAAGCTGAGGTGGGGCATCATAACGCACCATGATCATCTCTCTAACACTGATGACAACACAGAGTCCATTCCTGTCCCACGTGACTGTGTGCCATGGAATACAACCCATGAGCAGTTGTGGCAAACAGGATTGGGTGGAGGTAAAGACGCAGATTCCTCAGGTAATGAAGGCAATGCCAGTAAACTTACAGATCAACAGATTGGGTACAGATCATCCACTCATATGATGAAACTTAGGAGTTCTGCTACTAAGGACACTGGCAGTGCATTTGCAGGCAAGAAGGTAGAACATACAGATGAGGACAAACCTAAGCATGTTGCCCCTGTGAACAGACCCTCCCACAGAGGAAGTGATGATGATGTGTCATGTTCCACCTCTTCTGATTCAGGAGAAGGAACGTTACTTGTAAGTGTGAACCAGCTGAACAGGGCACTGAAGCCCCTGTTCCCCACAACTGACGTCTCAGTGTCTAGGTTATATGTAGCTGAACTACCTCTATGTTGCTGAATCAACAAAAACCACCACTCAGCACACATGCTACAGCATTGTAACTTTATTCTGACAGCAATGTAAAGAGTGCAATTCACTGTGAAAACTTTAATACGAGTTTAAAAGATGTAAAAACTATTACCAAAGGAGGCGTGGTGTTAATCTTGGTTGCATAGACGGATTTCAAATACTTTTGCTACAAGATGTATAATTCATCATTAGAATCTGAGAGTGTGTGGCATTGATAAAACATGAAGGCGGTTGCTTGTGTCCTAAGCACTTCTCATGCTGACCTAGCCTCATAAACAAATACCGATGGAGTACTTCCTATCTATTTTGCTTACGTCTCAAAAGAGTTATTTGCAAAAGTTACACTTGTCTTGTGTTAACATTTTTGCTTTGTGTACAGCAATGCAGTTTGGATACTGTAAATGCAGAAATGTTCAGGGTTGATTAATGTTCGCGGTTTTCGTGGTGACCACTTCATCGCAAACTTAAAACCACCGCAAAAATTTTTCTATTATGGTATTAGACTGCAGTCTATGGTGTTACCGCGAACTTAAAACCACTGCAAAAAAGTCCTTTGCCCCAATACCGCGAAATTAAATCCCCGCAAACTTAAATGCATTTACAGTATGTTGACATGTTTAGTAGAAGAGGTCAGCGAGGTCGTAGTCCCCATGGTAGTAGATGAGCATGTAGTTGACCCGCCGCCCGTACTCGTGGTAACTGTAGTCCAGGTATTCTGGGCTGATGTACTGACAGACCTGGAGAAAAGCACATGGACTTTAGACATACAGGTGTTGTACTGTTGTGTGACATTCTCATTGAAAGTCTTAAGCATTGAATATGGATGTATATGTCTTCTTTTTTAAGGAGTTTGCTCAGTGCAAGGCCATTGACCACTTCTAGGCACTGAGCTACCCTCACTGTAGCAGCATCTCTTCACTTTTAGTCCGAAACAGCTTCGGCAAGTTCGACTATCTGTCTTAATAGGCAAAGCAGGGGCTGCTCGGGAAATTGCCTACCCCATGTAGCCGGAATGGTTTGATCCACTCACTGGGAAGGACTCATACTCTTTTCGATAAGTGCTGGAGGTTCTTTTACGTGCCCGGGGTGTGGCTCTCCCCGAACACGGAACCTCCATTTAACGTCCTATCCGAGGTGCTCGTTTTTACCTGAGTAAAGTGAGGAAAGTCGTGTAAAGTGCCTTTCCCAAGGGCACAAGATCGGCGACATGGCAGGTTTTGAACTCGGGACCTCTTGGGCCTGAGACCAAAGCGCTGCCAATTACGAGAAGACCAATGGGGTGGTCATAAAATGTTGTCTATCTGGACAGGTGGTCGCTATCAGCACTATTCTATGCTTGTGTAGATGAAAAAAATATCTACAATACCACTGAATGCACATTGATCATGTTATATAGAGATCCGTACATGCTTGTGTATTAAAGAGTCTGCAGATACTAGACAGATGTTTTTCACCTGTCTCTCAGCACAGCAGGCATCAGGTGCGTGATCCACCACCTCAGGTACCGTCTCCAGGTAACAGTGCCGGGATACTAACTCCTTGTAGAAGAATACATCTCGGTCTTCTGCCGCCGGAATACACCTGGGTAGATTCAAGCAAGCAGAATTTTGGATAAAATCTTGTAACACTGAAAGTACCACAACTAATTTTCATCCTGCACCGATCTCATACTTGGAATTGTGATTTTTAAAAACTTATTGACGTTTCCGTCAGGAAAGTTGAATAGAAGTTTTTAAAACTTGAAAATATCACACTCACCTTGTACATACGGCCTCTCCATAGCTACAGGTGCACATTCGGCACTTCTCGAACTCGACCCACGTGTCACCCTCCTTATTCCTCCATTCCGGACAGGCTAGGGATGGACCATGGCGTGAGACGAATATCCTCTATGTTTTTTTTATTCACCTTGACAGACGTAGTGCTTCATCTATGTTTGCACCTGCCACTTGCATAAGCGATCAATTGCAATGCAAGTTAAAAGTATAGCAGACTTTGGGTCAACTTCAGCATTTTGGATTTGAGTTTTTGGTGTAAGCACAGGTACTAGCTGTCTACTTTTTAGGGTGTTCACGACATACCCCTAATCTATATGTATTACACATCGTATATTTGTCCGTCAAGTCAAAGGATTGTCTTTGCAATGAACGTCACAGTAATACTACCCTTATCATAATACTGGCACCATTCATCAAGTGGCACTGTTCATTATTAACTAGGAATCTTTAAGCTAAAATTGCAGGAACGTTGTGTGAGTTGGTAGCTACTTACGAACTCGTGGGATCGGCTGAAACCCCGAACCTGACCCCTCGAAATCTGCCGACCCTTCCAGTTCTGCCGACCCTTCGTACTCGACGAAAATCTGCGGGTCCGGCGTCGTGACTTCGGGCGCGCTCGGTTCGGTCCCGAACACTTCCAAGCCGAACAGTTCGTCGACCCAGTCCGGCGGGAATGTGAAAGATAGGGAGTTTTCCTCTGGCGGCGGGTCAGGAGAAGGTGCGGCCCAGCACTGGCTGCACAGGACGGCCAGAAGGATGGCGAAGAACGGCATCATTGCACGGTCAGCTCAGCACCGTTGGAGAACCCCGGGGTCTCTGATTGTTACCCAAGCCTGGTCTCAACCTTTGCACTTTGGAAGTCTACCTAGAGAAACGGCTACCCCTCGAGGTCGGTAAATTTGACCTCATAGGGCAGACATTGAAAACAACTTCTCTATCATTATTGATAACGGTCTATCGGAAGGTCCTCCAGTGCACCCAACATCACAACGTAATTTGTATCGTTCAATGGTCATAAAGAACTAAATATACGCACCGAAGACTCAACACGTACCGCTCAACACTAACAGTAACTATTTGTTCCGTCTGATGCATGTTTTTTTTTTAGATCTTCTCCAGATCCTAAAGTCCATATAGTCCTAAAGTCCAGACGTCACAAATATTTACTTGCGGTCCGGCTGATGATAACGGGAAGATTATCGGACATTGGCCCGCCGTGCCCCACGCGTGATGGCTCAGTGAGTTATCCTAGGCACTAGGGGTGAATACCGGTACAGAAAATCCAGGTCCAGAGGATCAGGTCCACATAAGGGTGGGTACCGACCGTACCGGTACTGGTACAAAACCGGTTTTTCTTATAGGACCGGTCCAGAAAAACCCGAAAATTCGGTGGCCCGGATGTTGGACCTATTGGAAAATGAACAGATTATATAATCAGGCATTCACACGTTTCACGGCTTACCGGTCAAGGAAAATAACAAGAGCGAAGAAGAGTAGAATCTATAGTCATTTCTACCAAGTTTTACAGTCACAGTAGTACGGAGGCAATAGCCTTGTAGGATTTTTAAAAGCCAGTGGGAGTCGATTTCTCCACAGAACAGATTTCTTTGTTGCAAAATCGACCATTGTTTTGAGTATCGTTCATCCACAAGTTCTCACATGCTGAATCAGGTCCAAACCTGGACCTGATCCTCCGGACCTGGACCTGAATTTTCTGTACCGGTACCCACCCCTAGGTCCACACCTGAACCTGGACTTAATTGTTTGTGAATTGGCAATACTCATAACAATGGTACATTTCGCTACAAAGGAATCTGTTTGGTGGAGTATCCTATCTTCACATAAACAACGCTAACTACCTCTGTTAATTTAGACCAAGCTTCACTGTAGAAACTTGATAAACTATCAACTCTCCTCTATTTCGCTCTTGTTATTTTCTTGGACCAATAAGACACGTGAACTCCTGCCGCCGAAGTGCCGGTATAATCTGTTCATTTTCTAATCGTTCCAACATCCGGGCACTGATTTTTTTTCAGGTCCGTTTTTTCCTGACCGGTCCCATCCCTACTAGGCACCCATTCCACCAGACGGCGACCAAAATTAGTTTCAACTTAAAGTGACCCTTGATTTTATTATTGAAAGACGATGCACGATGTAAACGTTTTATTCAAAAGACAAAAAAACTTGCTAAGCCTATAAAGATTTGTTCTTTAGTACTCCATAGTACTCGTTGAGCGACCTGATTGGTCTCTCCGAGGTTGCAGTCTCTGGTGGAGAGGCGGCGGTCCGTATGAAGGACACGGTATTTAGTCCATGGGCCAGGTCCCCCAAAATGGCCATTTGGTACCAAACAAAGGGACAAAGGGTGACTTAGTTTTTTGAAAAGGTTGATTCCTCTACTTCATTATTTTGCATGATAACCATGTCAGATGCCTAGCTTTATAGGAATTATCACGTGATTTTGTGACGTCACTCAAATCTATAGAACTACCAAAAAACGTTTATTACAAGTCATCAAATGCGGTTTTAATAATCCCCAACCACATTTGAAGAGTATTTCCCTGCACTTGGATCATACAAATACCTGTTGAATATAATTGTTCTGCCCGAGGACCAAAACTGCCCTTGACCTAGGTACAGCTGTACCAGTAGTTGAACTGGCCTTTTTCTTGTGCGGTGCGACCAATCTTAAAACTGACTGAAAATGCGAGGCGTAGCAGATTTTGGTTGATTGTGTTGAGTGATAGAACAAAACTTCATCAATCTCGGAACTGTTTTTTTTTTTTTCATCATGAGGAATAGACATAATTCTAAAACACGTGGTTGAGCATCTGACAGCACAATCAGTGACCTGCAATACCAGTACTTGTTGGACAGTGCTGTTTTGGATGAAACAAATTGACTACTGGCGGTGCACTGGATATTGGCGTCTAGCGCATAATCTCGCATTGGGTAATTAGATGACAAAATGTATGTTGGATCTTAGGTATTCTTTTATGTGATGAAACTCACACGATCACTACACTACAGTTTCTCGACAACTAGAATGCAAGCGTACGTCACGCATGGATATGGAATAACTGTTTTTCCTTAAGGTCTCAGTACACAGTATTTATGCGCGAGTACTGCGTCACAGCACTTGCAAAGGCCGTATAGTTATTCTTCCATGCACAACAGTGAGGTGGAAACTGTGGTGAATGGTAGAGGAATACATCATTTTTTAGACTTTATAAGTTGGATTGCGATGCTTCTTCGACCGGCGTGAATTTTGGTACTATACAAGGCCAGCCTGTGCGTCGCCTGCAGTTCGATGACTTCCGCTTGGGTCAAATCAAAGTGTCTTTTATAGAAAAGCGAGAACAAATCTATGCTCATTTCCAAATATTTTGTAGGTTGTACCCTGCACTTCAACGTATTAAATTCTTGTAAATTGTTTCTGCACCCTGCTTTAAATTCTGAGGCGTCGAACCTCGTCACTTTGGGGTCCTTAACCTTGTAAATCTTCGTAGGCAAAAAATTGTGTACTGAGACCTTTAACCAGCGTGCAAATGTCTGCTGTACCGCTAAGAAACAAATCACGGCGCAGTTGTGTTGAAATTGTGTTGTGTATAGAAAGGTTTATTGCATAGGAACTTGTGCACAAACAAGAGCTTTCTTCAGTATCTTGAGATAAGCTTGAGGATAGGAACGAAAAATTACAACGAAAAGGGGCTACAGCTCTGCCCTCCGCACAGCGAGTATGTCACCATCTCTACAGTCTATCCCGACTGTGCTCACTGATCAGCTTCTTGGTTATACCTAGTGGTGCGTACCTAAAGCCCGGACTTGGAATTGGTCCAATTAAAAAAAACAACAACTAAATGTCCGGAGCCAAGTCCGGACTTGCAAAAAGCTATGTCAGTTATATTCCCTTTTTTTGTTCTTAAGCATTTAAAACCTTCCATAGATAGTGGAATTTGCACTGGAAAAAGACAAAAAACATTTCGTGTTTTCACTGGCTGTATATAATTTGCAGCATATAATTTTTCAGTTCATGCTAACATGCAATTTAATATGCACCATCCCCCCCCCCCTTAAGAAAAGAAAACTTTCTAGCGCATATAATATGCAATGATGGGTTCAGGTCCGGACTTAAAGTCCAGACCTGAACCTGAACTGCTGGACCTGAATCCGGACCTGAACCTGTATATGAGTTTAGGTACGCACCACTAGACTTATACCATAGCAGGAACTACGGGAGGAGTGATCCTGACTTCTGCTTATTTTTGTTTTAAATGTTTATTTTCGATGTGCATTTCCATAATGAAGCAATAATAGAATCCACTTTTTGAAATCAAACGTCTTGAAAATTAACGATGTATTTGTCCAATTGTCTCTTATCCCCTTCACTCGGAAGTCAAGTTCATGCCTCCGTAAAAATACAATGAACTATTCAAATATACAACCAACTGTTCTAGCTGTACAACAAGTTCAGTATAATCTATTACGCATTTAAAGTGACATGTGATGATAGAGTGCATTATACACCTAAGTGAAGATAAAAGAACAGTAACTAAGAAACACAACGTAAACCTGGATCCAAATCTTCTTTCTCTCCTGTATAACAATATCGTTATAATATCCAAAGTATATACAACTTAGAGTTCCTTATAAAATCGATGCGATTCAATATTGGAAGTCAATATCTTGAGCACAACAAGTAGAGGACGTGTATTGTGACTTTGCATGTCTGCAGTTTTACCATTAAACTCATTGCCATGCAATTTGAGATGTGGTAAAAGTCATCGTTTATCGTTGACATTTTTGTCAAATGTTAACTATCGCTGCATTATGCTTAAAACGGAAAAACCTATGCATACTGATGGTGTTATTCGCTACATTTAGTATGATACACACGGTAGAGATACTCCGATATTGATAACAATAGAATACAGCCCCTGGCAATTTACCCTGCAGTTTGACAAGCACCGCTAGATGTCGCGATTACTTTACTTAAAAACCCTTCGACTGACTACTATCTATCTACATATTCTCTATATTTACAATGATTTACAAATGCCACGTAAAACGACTATCGTTGACCTTAGTCATCTTCAACACTTTTTGAATCAGCAATTTTTCTGAAGCGATTTGTAAATCCTGCTCTGTTGACGGTAAAGCGACACATCGTCACGTTTCTCACTCAGTCCACTCTGCAGTAATGTCCCGCGTTGGCTTCCAAGTCTCTTGTAAGATGAAGCATTTCAATAGGATCATTTCGGATCAGGTTGTATGTTTCTAGGAATCAAACAAGAAATCATCTTCATTCAAGGAATGGGAGCCTAGGGCATTATACATAATTGGAACTTGATGTTGATGTCGTATGGAGACAAACGGGAGGGTTTCCAGGCACTAATCGCGAGAGAGCGTCCCCAGAATGACTGATCTGCTGGGTGTGTTTGGCCGTTTGGGATTCTATGCGGCATGAGACACAGAGGTGTTCCTGTCTAGTTAATCCTGGGACAGTGTGCGTGTGCACGGCCGGTAGATGGGATCTCGTTCCCATACCCGGGGGAGCTAGACATTTTTAGGTAACAGGGCTTCTCTGACAAATCTCCGTCCTGTTTTGTCTGTGAGAGGACTCGTAATGAGGGGCGGTCAACCTCGGGATGAATGGTGGAGCAAATCCTCCGTTGATTGCAAAGGAACACTTCAGAGGGAGGGAGGAATTGGCTGTCTAACGGTCGTATCTGTTGCGAAACCCTGGTCATGGAAAACTTTCTCAGAACAGCCTTCATCTGGCCGTTCACACCATCGCAGATACAAAATGTCTATAATCACAGGAGTTAGAATTCAAGCAGCGTGCATTTTTAAGGCCATGCTTCATATGTACTGATTTATCGATAGTTGATGTAGCATGCAGTCACCTCGTTTCTTTTATAATTAATGCAGCGTATGAAAAGTCTTCGTTGTAATCTACGTATCTGTCTACGTTCCAGACTGCTTCTTCAATTTTAGGGTGGTACACATAGAATAGTTAGCCATTGCTGTTAACAAACGACATGTAAAGACTTGAAACCACCCCCACTGGCCCCAACAAAATCCGATTAAATAGATGGACGCCAACCGTCCTATCTGACCCTCGGTAGAATTGCACAGGGCTCGTAAAATTAAAATACTCTGTGCGTATGTCATGGGAAGCCGAACATAACTGACTAGATCCCGTTTATGCCAAAACCATTAAACCAATTATCTCACGCAGTTCTCGGGCGTCAATTACAGGTTTATATGTTTTCAGATACGATACCGTTTATGCCCCACCACGTGATGATGATCATAGCTCGTTAAAGAACTGTCAGACGTTTTGCCAAGGCTTTCAGGTTTTCAGCCCGTAGATTTCCGCACGCCATACAGCGCTATTTCATGGGGAAGAGGGCTTCAATGATTTTCATGGTCTCCCCCTCTCTCGCGGTTGTAAAGTGGACAGTCCCGGACATCGAACTGCAGCGATACTATCGTGGACGCCGACTCCCTCTCAGCTGTCTCCTTCACACCCTGTGCTCAACGCCTGTGGTAGAAGCTCATTTTTCATGGCCACTGAACGCTTTGGAAAAAAATATACAACTTTAAGAGCGATGTGGTGCTGTCTTTCTTCGAGGGTATTTACATCCAATATTTGAGCCACTCGCGTTGTCTTGGCGGTGTTCATGGCAAGAATAAGGCGGTGGTGTTCTAGCAACATCAACAGTCAGAAATTACGGATTATTTCATCGCGTCAGGAGTTCTTTGGAGAAACCGCTTTTCCTTTACTGTTTGAACATAGCAGTGGCAATGATTAGCAATAAAGTAGGTTTACTTGATTCAGTCTGTGTACTGGATTATTCAAAACTGTTATGAGTTCCCAGACTGGTCGCTTTATTGTTGGGACTTTCTGTCTTCATTTAAGATTTAATCGGTCGATTGGTCATGTTTTAGGAATAGTCAAGAAATTTGACAGGTAAAATTATTTTCACTATTGCCAGTCAGGGAAACTTTCAAAACTATTCTACCTTGGTGGAGGCCTGCGATCTTTACGTGCTTGTAGTGTTCTATAGAAAAATAGGTATCGTGGGCTGGTTATTTTCGACCGAACATCCAACCTTGTTTGTGACCACAACGTACATGTATCGTTGTTGCGTAGGCACTATTAGTAGGTCTATGAGCAAGGACCCGTTATTAACAATTCTAAAAGTTTCTCTTCTAATCGTTTGGACCACGACACGGCTGATTTGGATGCTGTATCTATGAGAGCGACGATCCTTCTCATAGACGGAATACTACCAGCTGCACTCACATACGGGGTCATTAGAAAGGGTCACATTATGTCAGTGGGGCTCTGTCTTCCGTAAAATGTTGGTAGTCAGGGCAAAAATTAAAAGCCAGAATTTTACTTCTTTGAAAGAAAATATGGCAAACTTGAGTGCCTGTCTAACAACCAATGACAATGATTAGGTCAAATGAAAGGTGGAGGTATTTCCAAACAAGACCAACATGTATCATCAACGACGTAGCTGGGTATGTTAAGCGTCTTTAAGCCATTGAATAAGATGGCGACCACCTTTTAAACGTCCTGTGTTTTAGAGCAGAAGTTCCTGAGGAAAGGCTTGTAATGCAAGGATAGTTTACATCCTTAATTCACGCTTGTAGCCACGTGGTGCGAACGTTATAAGTACAAAGTCTTATGCGGTAGAGAAAGAACTAAAGACAAGGTCTTCTCAACTAGTGCTTGCGGATGACCTTGTATGACGTCTGTTAGCCGAAAGCTGTAGCAACATCAATGTAGATACTGAGGCGTGCTAAGCTTTTTCAGTCATGGGTGAGCATGCTGTCCTTACACTATGACTCGTGGCTGCTTGGCTGCTTATGATAGATTCCCACACCAAACAGACCAGTTGCTCACTGGAATAGTCGACACGGTTACGCAAAGCGTCCGTATGGGGAATAACGTCTATAAGAGTTAGTTCACGTCTTCGTCTGTTGTTTGACCTGGTGACAATTTGTTGGCCGTTGCCGCCATGTTCAGTCATCGCTGCCGCATCACAGTTTATTGCCAATACGTCATCCTGTCACACTGCTCGGCGGAAGTCCGTTTTTCCACATGTGTGTTGTTGTTGTATTTTCTCTCTGGGATGTCTGCAGTTGATCTATCGAAACCTTTCATGCTCACATGTCTTCATCAACGTCACTGAGTAGAAATAAGGCGGCTTCTCTGGTGTCTCGTGTAGCCGTGCCCGCATCCATTGTACGGGAAGCATGTGCTGAAGCATTCTTGCCAGTCACTTTTCCAAGCTAGTGACGGCGAGATGCGCTCGTGACATAGTGACTGCTCTCTGTAGAAATACTAGTAGAGATATTCACTTCTCTCGGGAGAACCCCAACAGGCAATGAAGCATTCCATCTTTTGTTTCAGTTTGGCTTTATACCTTTAGATACCTTCAAATCGGTTCGTAGCAATGCTAAGTGATCTGCTGAAACGCCAACACTTTGGCTTTGTGACGAACATCCTTCGTGGTTTCACTGCTTATTGGCTTCTCCTGCTAGTTTGCTGTTCAAGATCGCGAGTGCCCCAACACCTCCCGCCAGCCCTCCACCATTGTAGTGGGAGTGCCTGGGAGGAGGGGCTGCGCGTGCGTGGTTCGCCGTCTCCGAGAGCTGTTTTTGCATGATGGCGAGGCTGACCTTGTTTGACGCGAGGAAGTCCCTCATGGAGATCATTTCTCCCGACATTCTCCTGCTGTCCGAGTCGCTGTCGTAGCTGAGCCTGTCGGGTTCTGGAGCCGGCACGTCCGCGGGGGGCGACCGCGAGTTGTCCGCGTGGTTGGCCCTGGACTGCATCTGCAGCCGTCTCTTGAGGTGGCCAGGGGTGATGGCGTTCCTCCTTGGCCGGCCCTTGGGCTGCTGCTTCTTCTTACAGCAGCGACAGCAGTATTTGATGGTCTTCCTGATGATCCACGTCAGGAACTGCTTGATGATGATGGAGATGACGTTGAATAGTGAATAGATGCAGCATGCCCCGATGAGGATGAAGATGAAGTTGCCGAACCTGTAAAACGGCTGGTTCTGGTACTTGACATTCTGGCTGGCGACGTAATCCCCGAACCCGATGGTGCTGAAGGCAATGAAGCAGAAGTAGATGGATTCCAGGTAGGTCCACTTCTCTACGGGACTGTACATGGCGGCGGCGCTGCAGGCTATCGCTATCGCCGCTATACCAAGATACAGCATGACCCAGTACACGGAGGGCTTCCACGCCTCCAGGGAATCGCTGTCTCCCTCCGAGCTGCGACTGTTGGACGGCTGCTGGTTGAGGAGGCCTTTCCGCCTCAGGTCGCGCTCGTGGCACTTTTTCATGCAGAAGGCCAAACACGTGATGATCCGCTCCAGGAACAGGTTGAAGAACAGGATGGTGGAGGCGCAGCCGAACAGTCCGTAAAACAGCAGGAAGATCTTCCCCTCATCCGTCTGTGGGGTCGTCATCCCAAACCCTGAAACACACAACAAACAAACCTCTGTTGAAACGGATCACAAACAACTAGGTTGACGCTTGGAACTGTACTGTATCTCTAAACCATACTGAAACAGGTTAATGTTAACAGTCAATATAAGTGCAATGGTTAAACATTTTCTATATATCTCTGTATCGGTAAAATGCGAGCTTTTTTTACCAGCTACTGAGCCAACTGAGTTCACCGAAAATAATGTTAACCAACCAGTATTCCCGTATATACCCGTATTTTATATATCCCAGTCCATTTCCGTGGACGTAAACCATACCTCTCTACATAATCAATGAATGCCACACTTGTCTCATATGTGAACTGATTACAGCAAAACTTTCTCAAGCGTATGCCTGCGACTCATTCATGTTCTGATTATATCCCGCCCCGTCAGTGTAATTATTGCAAAAGAAACACCCTGTCGGTAAATATATTGCTGTGTGCTTGTAATTCCCTTTACCTTCTCCACATCACCCCCACTGAATCTTGATCAAATTTGCAACAAGATGTCTATTCCTATTAGTGCGACGTTTCAAAATAAGCGCCAGTATTCCCCCAAAGACCTAAGTTGCCAGGCAGCAATTTCTCGTTCCAACACCTCCTCCTAATCCAGAACAACTGAATATGACCCTTGTAGGTGGCTCCAAGCGTGAGTACAAAGCTGTAATGGTCGCAACATTAAGCAAGACAAATTTCTGTCCGTGAGCCAAAGACGTGTAGATCCCTGGATTTACAACTATGCATAAATGGGCCAGTTTGCTGCAGTTAAAGTGTTGCGTATGGCAGAGTCCCTGTCACGGGGACGACCCTTTAACTGCCGTGAGTGAGACTGGTGATCTACTCTGTCGTTTGCTGGAAAATTACTGGATTTAGGGGAAAAGGCAGACGATGCATCAACCTTTGTCCCCGGGACTGAATGGGAACCCACAGACTGTGTTCACAGGTGCACGGAGAAATGGGATGTAATGGACCACACAGGACCTGCAGGCTGCCAAGACCTTTGGTCCATCAAAAGTCACGTCTGTGTAAGTGCAGTCTGATAGCATCAAATCCCCTGGCCCAAAACGGCAGTGTTGTACCTGTGCTTGGTACTTCTTAGTCGTGGATCGTACATCATCTGGTGTGAAATCAACGTTGACAACATTTTCCCTATGAGTATTAATCTATGAATCTTTGCCACCATGGCACAGAAGCCTCCATCAAGAGCGGCAATGTACTGTATATTACACGTGCCGGTGTTCATTTTTTCGGACATTCTCGTCAGTTCCAGCCATATCTTTTGTGGCACCCTTTTACTTCTTATGGCAATTTGGTTGCGTACGTTAGCAAAATACTAGAATGCTACTATCGCCCCATTTACATCGCTAAGCATCTGTGATTGAATTGTCATCGCCAGAGCGCACCAACTTGGTACAACAATACGCCATGGGCATCTTTCATATTTTTGTAAATTATAGTAAATCTGTATCGTACTGCTATTGTCATTACTGTGTTTTGTATAATATATGCAACTTCACTAATGTTGTACATCCCGCCTAAGCTATATGTGTGTCGTTGATGTATTTGTTAAACTGATGGCAACCATTGTATTGCGTTGTTGCAACTCATCTTTCTTCTTCGCATCCTGTTGGACGATTTTCACGTCATGAACAATTGCAATAAAATGATAACATATAATGCTTAATCCAGTGTGTTTTCCAACGCGCACCGCGTTAGAATTCCGTTGACAAATGCGCCCAATCTACATCACGTCAAGACCTGCCTGATCGTTGGTGATATTTCAGGCTGGAGAACTCGTTACTGGAGGTACACAATCTATCATTGGGGTCGGGCCGAGGGAATCTATCAACTGGACACCGACAGCCATTTTAATTACTGAAACAGCGCGTGAGTAGCGGTCTCTTTGAAAAGAAGTTTGCACACTATTTTCTGTCATTGACATTAACCTCTACAAGCGTTAATCAAATTGGGGTTCTTACTTTATCGCGCATTGATTGATATTGTGCGTTGCCGTCCTTGCTGCCCATATTAGGGCAACAGCAGTCCCTGCCAATCAGTGCGGAGGAAATTTGCTTGAAGCTGCTTCAAACACGGAACGATTGATGGCAACAGGGACATGCGAGCCAAGTCTGGAACTTAATTGCTTCTAGTGAAAACTCACGGGTACCTGACACGTGCACGGAAGCGTTTCACACTCACGACTCCGGAGACGCTGCGCAACAAGTGGAGCTGCCGTGCCAAAATAGAACACGCAAACAGCAGAGGGGTGTTAAGTGGGCTTGTTATTGTGACTGTACACCTCTTGGCAAATGTTTATAACATCAAACCCGTTGATAAGTACATTGACATCTATCAAAGGACCACCTGATATTTTCTGATTAATTCAATTCTAGTTTAGTTTAGTTAAGGTTAAAGTTGTAAGATGTTTTGTTGGCTATCGAAAAGCTTTATTTTCAGAAAACCAATGCAGTTTTTTAAAGTTGCAAAGTCCTAGCAGACGTTATTACTCCGTGCAAGGCATATGCTGAAAACTTGAGATTTCATTACATTGTTTATGAAAATCTGCATGGAATCTTATATATCAATCCTAATCAAAATGGCGTGTGCTACCTCTTCATACATGTAAAGATGCGACTCTCTACTCCCTGGCCATGGAATACCTTACCGGCTCCGTGCAATGTTCCCACATTATCTCCCAACGTTAACCATTCTATTTATGTGAAATTATGGAACACTGTTTTGTGGGAAGTAATAGTCCTTATTAATTATCGCTTTAGTATACATGCTGCTTTTGCCGTTGCCTTCAGTACAGTATTCGTATAATTACTCTAAAGGAAAGGATTCGTCGACATGATAGATAGAACTTTATTGCTCGACATTTGTACATGGTACAAAGTATGGCAATGACTGTTACACAAAGTACAAAATAGGTGTAGAGAATAAGACTTGATATCCTAATTAACGTAACAAGAAGGGCTGACACATTAGTCTTTGATATAGTGTTACAATCGAGTTGGGCTATACATGAGATTCATTACTCTTTCTAATAGCAAAGCAGTCTTTGATATATTTGCCTATCTTTGCATTATCGGAGTTGTGGCATCCAAAGATATATACAAATCTGTCTGTAGCATCGAGTCTCTTGAAATCTGCTGTACTGTATTCGAGAAATGTAAATAGCTCATTACGTAAAATAGCGTATCTAGAGCATTCCATTAAAAAGTGAAATTCATCTTCAATATGCTTTGGACAGAAAGGACAGAACCTTTGGTCAGGGGCTACATTGTAATATCTACCTGTTTCAATATTCAATTTATGGCTGCTGATTCTTAACTGAGTAATCGCTTTTCGAATTTCAAAATTATTTATATCATAAAGGTATGTTTCTTGTTCATAACATTCTTTTGACTTGCTAAGAAAAGACAGCTTTGAATTGTTTTCAATAGAATTAAACCACTTTTGTATATATGTATCTTGTAGCCGGAGGCGTAGTTGGTTGACAATATAATCTATATTATAAGCCTCAGGTTTCATCCATATGTGTCCAAAGCCATGGTAACAGAGAATGTCCTTAACATGATTAATCCAGTCTTGATTATCAGTAAGTACAGTGTTGTATGCATCGCGAAGCAGAGAGTCCTCTGGTAAGTTTACCAAACGGTGCCAGTATTTAATGAGCTGAATTCTAGCAGGTATTATAATAGGAAAAGTTCCTAACTCTCCTCGCACGCCGTCATTAGATGATTTTGAATGAACACCAAGTAGAAATTTCTGAAAACGTGTGTCAAGTATGTCAAATTCCGGTATATCTAAAGGGAGGCGTGTTTTATCGGTTGAAAAGCCATCCTTTTCTATATCAAGCCCAGACGCATGTCTTAAGAACATGTCTTTGTCTGGTCTTCTCTCAAAATTAATGATATAAGAATGAGTTGCATCAGTGCAAGTGCTCTTTCGAATCGACAGTGGAATATTATCGTCGATCTGAAGTTTCTTCAATAAGAAAGAGAGAGTATTTTTTGGAGAAGATATAGGGATGTTTTTTGAGACAATAAGTTTCAGTGTTTTCGAGGTATGGTCAAAGCATGTTAACTCAGATCCATACATGAGGATAGGTTTTACAAATTTGTCGAAAAGATCTTTACCTAGCGCTATGGAAATATTTTCGGAAGATAAAAGTGATTTTAATTTAAAGATAGCTCTCATAGCTTTGGTCTTTAGAAATTTTCTGGCTGTTTTAAATTTACCTGAGGACGTAAAAGGGATTCCAAGGTAGGTGTAACTGTCTGTAACTTCTATTTCACTATCATATATGAAGAATTCTTTTGATATTTTTTTTGTATTGCCTTTAGAGAAGATAAGAACTTTTGTTTTAGATACATTGACAGTTAATTTCCAATTATCACAATATGTTTGTAGAGTATTGATGCATTGTTGAAGTCCCTGCTTTGACAATGAAATCAAGGCAAGATCGTCTGCCCAGGACAGACAATTAATAGATCTAGAAGTTAAAGTAGCTGCATCACATTGGTCACGGTCAAAACATTGCGGCAGATCATTGATAAATAGGTTAAATAGCAACGGACTTAAGTTACAACCTTGTCTTACTCCACATGTGGAAACAAAGGAATCTGATAAACCATTCTCCATTCTAACAGCATAGTTGACATTCATATACATAGATTTCAGTACATTGAAGAAGTTTCCATCGATACCATGATGTAACAATTTGTAGAATAATCCGTCACGCCATACACTGTCAAATGCTTTTTTCATGTCCACAAAACAAACAAACAATTTACCTTTCTTTTTTTGTGTATATTTTTCAATAAGAGATTTTAGAATGAATACATTATCAGCAGTACGGCATTTTTTTCGGAATCCAAATTGTGTGTCCGCTAACAAATTATTATCTTCTACAAAATTTTGTAATCTAGTATTTAGGAGACGCGTAAATAATTTAGATAGACAACTCGAGAGAGCAATGCCTCTGTAATTGTCAACATTCGACTTGTCACCTGATTTGAATATCGGAGTGAGAATACTAGTATTCCAGTTAGATGGAAATGAACCTTCTGAAAGAATAGTATTGAAAAGGGTAACCAATGACTGGTATAACTGTTTTGATCCCTGTTTTAACATATCATTAGAAATAGAATCTATACCACAGGCCTTTCCAGACTTTAATTGTTTGACGCCATCTAAAACTTCTTCCATAGTAAATGGATAATCCAGCAAATTAGATGGGTTTTTATCTAAATGTTTGATTTGTTCTGTGATTGTTTTTTCGAAATCCGTGTCAAAGTTTTTATTCTTTGTTAGATTATTCAGTCCTTTAAAGTGTTCTGTCCATTCAGTGCTGGTAATATTAGGGTCAGTTGTATTCTTCTGTGTTTTTCCGTTAACTTCGTTATCTAGAAAATTTAACAATGACCAAAATTCTTTTGGATTTTTTTCGCTCATATTTTCTAATTTTGTCAATATTTCAGCCTTATATCTTCGTTTGCATTGTTTAAGGAGTTTTTTGTACTCTTTTAGAGTTGAGAAGTATTTGATTCTTGTTTCGTGAGCCCATGGTTCTTTTTTTAACTGTAAGGATAGTCTTTTCAGTCGTTGGCGCAAGGACCAACAACACTGGTCAAACCACGCTTTATTCTTTTTGATTTGTGTTTTCTTAACTTGTTTTCTACGTCTTATTTTCAGTGACCTTAATGATGCATCTATCAAAATTTCCGTAAAGCGGGACATATGTGTGATATGCACACAACGTTCTTGTCTAAAAAGTTGCATGTCCAGGTTGTTATCGATAACACGTGATACACAGTAACAGGGTATTCAATATTGACGGTCGTTCTAAATTTAGTATAGTTTCGTCCAATTTGGCCCCATCCTGACATTAACGTTACATAACGTAACGGGAAGGCTAATCATCCGGCGCCATACATAAATGCAAACGGGGTAGGTCTTTGGTTCAATTACAAAGGAATGGCGACACTGCACACTTGTGGCCTCGCGCTTTAAAGCTGATAATAGGAGGCACGTCTGACGGGTGATACTAACTATGGTCAATTGTGATGCGTGGTAGGGATGAATCACATATTCCCTTGTTGCTCCTTTTTCTATTTGTACACGTGTGAGTTGACAGCCTTCTTTGCTCTTTGTAAATCTAATAGAAGTTTGACAAAATGTTTATTATCATTCTGGCTTCGGGCATGTGTAAATGTTAGGGATACAATTATGGTGCTCTGCGTGTGATGGTTGTAGCAAGGATAATCACCAGAAAGAACAAATATTCAGCATTAAAGCTATCAGAAACAGACGAAATAGTTCACAGGCCATAACTCATCCCGGACATAAACTTTTCTTGTATTGTTCGGACAGAAAAAGGACAATGAGAGCAAACCAGACCAGGCCCGAATAGCCCGGACCCTGCTGTCCATATAGCCGGTACGACCGCCCTTCGGCATTATACACACCTGCTTCTAGGGCACTAGGCGCGGCAGCAGCTGTTTCTGCATCTGCATCTAAATCCTCTATGCTGTAATGGTACCAATAAATCATAATTGACCCACTTAAAAACAATTTTGGCAATTCGTTTTCTCCACACCCTTTTCGCGCCATGGTTGATAGACCCCGAATGAACCCCGCCCACAATGCAGACATGAGTAAGCGTGACTGTCGGGGATCATGGCACACCGTCCATCATCGTGAGCTCTATCTTATCTAAGACCCACTGAATCCTGGGATTTCACAGTATTTCAAGATTAACGGCTATCATAGTGTCAACCTCTAAATGAATTTAGCACAAATCCTGGATATAGGGATTGCGACGGTGCGATTAAAGCTGCCGACAGTGTGGCCTGGTCTAGACAATCGCTAAGCCGTTTGCACAGCTTAACATCTAGCAAATTAAATTTAAATTAAATTTATGCCAATTTCTAAATGTACTCTGGTAACCTTTTGTAACTAAATGCAATAGTTCTTGTACATGTTCTCCTACAGAACAACAGCTCATTCCTAGATATGTACCTTTGGCAAGAAGGTAATGTTTTCGCTAGCGTTTGTGTGTGTGTGTGTGTGTGTGTGTGTGTGTGTGTGTGTGTGTGTGTGTGTGTGTGTATGTGTGTGGTTTATGTATGTATGTATGTAGATGACCAACCTAAGTCTAAAATGCTTGGATGGATTGTAATGATATTTAGTAGTGGGTACGTATTCAAGAGACCTCGAAATGATTATATTTCAGGCCCCCTAGTGTTTTGTGGTTTTTAAAAAAACTTGATAAACTGCTGAAGTTACTGGAATAGAATGCCAGAACTGACTGACTGTGAATATCATCTTTGTCACCGTCTTTACTGGGATTTGTCTTTGTGTCGACAGCGCTGACATATTCGTCTTATCTCTGTCTCCAAGAGTCCTCGCTTGGAATTGGGTTGACACGAGGTCAACATTAGTGTTCATACATAATCCCCGTCCTTCCGAGCTTGTCTGGGATTTCATTTCAATCAGTGATGGTGCCAAAACGCAAGGCGAACACTCTCACGAATACAGTGCATTACACAAGAAGCATACGGGACTTTGAAATTTGCCAGGTCCATGTGAAGAATACATTCCCTACAAGGCTGGACAGCTGCTGCCTTCTAGGTATGAGGATAACTAGGAATCGAGCATCAAATAATATCTTATATGCATGTACACGCAAATGTCTTTCAGAATGAAAACATGTTAACAGTATTCGCCTCTGACCTTAGCCGTCTAGTTTGTTCCGTTCCTGGCATACTAATGTCACTGAAGATTTGCTGTTACTGTCAAACCGCTTAAAGGCTTGCCCATGTTGTTCAAGGTTATATCAGATACACTCAACTTCACTGACCTTTCTGGCCGGGTCTGAATGTTACAGATTCGCCCCATAACCTGCCATATTGAATTGTACAAATGGCTAAAGACGAGCGCTTTGTCCATAGCCAATGTCAATTAGCTTATTTGGCTCTGTCGGCTTTCTACGGTTTATTTGTGATTTCAATACAAGTGATAGTTCAGAACAGTTTGATCTCCTCCCGGTTAAGTGCTCGAAAACATTTGATAAGTTTCGACGTTACAAAATACATGCTGAGTTGTCCCTCCCCGTTCAAAATAGACTCTAGAAAATAGACAGGGTCCGTGGCAAATATTGAGAATCACTGTCTTTATTCTTCCCCAAAGTTATGGCACATCGAGATACAAGGTAAGACCAGCTAAATATTTATCAAAATCTGACACCACGGTGGCATCTATAGATATATGTAGGTCTCGGTATGTCTCCCCATTTGTGTCAAAGTCCTACAGCATTTATCTGTGCACCTACGCACACAACATATAACCATGATTGAGTGTTTGGTAGAGCTGACCTGACGGTATATCATACTTATCTATGGAGACGACAACCGTTCACTGACAGTGGAGCGCGTCATCTGGTCCGACGTACGCCTTAAACAGTGACAAGGGCAGCACTAGGGGACACATTTCTGCTAGTTACAGCGAGAGAAGGTAGCTTAGTAGGTGACTTGAAGTCACTTTATCTTTCTATAGCGTGCCCCGACTTAAATGTGATTGGCTGGTTGGAAAGATGCTACCGCGTATCCTGTCTCAATGGTTTTACGAAAAAAAACACTCAAAATGCTCTCGATGTAAGGGCATAAATCCGTACATGAAGATGCCAAAATGTTATGAAAACATTCTTTATGACGGTGGAATGTTCTCTTAGTTGTAAAACACGGTACTTTGTTCCCGTGCTCTTAAGTAATCACAACAATACATCAGCACCATGGACATAGCAGATATATGGTTGTTTATCCCCTCCGCACTACCGATATCAGTATCAGTGCGCATCTGTTCACAAACATGGATCGGAAGTACTGTAGTTCGCAGAAAGCTCATCTGGTAATCACAGCAACACATTCAGCACCAAGGACAGGGTGTGTTCCCTGCAACACACTATCGGCATCGCTGCAGGCTTAAGGCACAATTTCCCAGCAGCTATATAAAACGCGTGCGCAGATTCAATGGACTGTGGAAATTGAAACCGACTTTCTACAATCGTGGAGGTCCCAAGTAGAAATGTTCTTTGGCATTTTGTCCTGCCGTAAACCGTCCTGCTGACTGACATGAAAGTGATGATCCTTGTAGGCTATTTGTAATGTGAGCTGCTTATGTTTAGGAATCAGAGCGTGCTGCTACACCTGATCGACTATTTGTGCCTCCCTACAGGACTCCAATGGTGCGTACTGCACGCAGCATTCCAGAACTAATCCACTTTTGGTTATTTCGGGAGCTAACATTATTCAAACGCACCTGATGTGCTGAATGCTATTAAAAGGTCTACAGTGTCTGATGAACCAAAGAAGAACTTGAACAAAGCAGTAGAAGTTTTAGTCAGCCTTTTTTGCTTTCCTAAGACACCAGTGACTAAAGATGTTGGCTCCCATGCTGAGGCTATTTTGTCCGCTCAACACTATGCGACAACATCGTTTATCTAGCAGACCTACATTTTCCAGTAGCAGCCGTTTGACAACATTGCACAACTGAGAAGGGTCAAGTCATTAAAATGTGCGCTGTTTGGCGGACCCAATCCCATGGGATTGCAAAGCCCCCATGCGAGTGACCCTATAGGACCGTAAGCTGTTCAATATAAGATGACAGATGAGATGGTCCATATATAGTGACAGGGTCGAAACAATATCACTGAGGTTTTTCGGAAACTGCACAGAGCGATTAATGGCCTTTTTCTTTCGAATAGAACTGCGCGCAACACGTAACCTGTAAACGTGTACAAGATTCCTCTACTTGTACAGAGAAGACATAATATCAACACTCATAATTCTACCAGATGCCATGATATCACCACATGAGAAAATACATCGAATTAAAGTGAATTACCAACGAGGTACCAACGCAGCAGCAGTAATCCGGAGGTTTAATGCACTTCAGATATTTAGGTGTTCAAGACAATCTTGAGAAGGCCTCTATCAGTTTTTTGATGTGGCGGCATTATGGCACCAAACCTAATTATCATTTCTTATACATGCAACAATATTCTTTTTTTTTTATTTAGACCCAATGGACTGCACTAAATGTGCATATATGGGTGGAAAAACGGATATCTGTAGGAAGGAATCTTTCTTTGTCATCTACTACTACATGAAGCCTACATAAATCCATACCACGGTTGGAAAGGCTCGCGTTACTCCATGGATCCGCATCACGGGAAGGCTAGGCGCAGTGTACGGAATTCTGGATATCTAAATCACTTACAAAATAACAAATACCGTGACGGTCACCACTGGAGCTATAAACAGCAGGTTTTGCTTAACGTGGGCATGTAGAGATCATTCAGATAAGCCTGTCATTTTAGATTTCTAACTGATTTGTGCAATTTCTCCTGAGCTTTGGGGGACTTTTGCTGCGCGTTTGGCAGTATGATACACGCCATGTTATATCCATTCTTGTTGAACACTGTTGGCTTTTTCCATGCTCATGGACAATACTTAAATACTTTTACATTACTTAGAGGTAACTTAGATACTGGGGCATGTGAGCTTGCCGTGTGGTATTATCCATTGGCAAGTTTATTTCTTCTGTGGAACTGTACGGCACTATGAAGATTATCAGATTATCAGTATCCTGATGTGGTGTCGGTTTCTGACAAACCTCAAGATAATTGAACCCTGTATGTTTGAGAAAGCTGAACCATTGTACCTTCCACACCACTGGAAGGAACGGGAAGCATATGGCAGATAATTATTGATTTCATCGGTTTCCTTAAGCACTATGTTTAACCCGTTACCCATTGTGCCTATGGTCACATTAACGATCATCAGTCAGGGATACAGGGTTGATTTCTAATCGATGTTATAAGGCCTTCGCCTGTCTCCGTTGAGACGCTAGCTCCTAAGGATTGATTCGATGGTTGTTGGACATTCATTAGACGTGAGCTATAGGATCCAACAAACTACATTCAGATGTGCTTTGTGGATGATGATGTAATGACCATTCCGAAAATAGTTTCATCAGGTTGGTAGAATATAGGTAGAATACATCGGCTACATACATTGGCTACATATAGCGGTGAGAAGCAGAACTCCAGTTAGAAGCTCTGACGAAGGTGTCTGAGAGATATCGAAACGTAAGCAATGTAGGTACCTGCTTGTTGTGTAAAAAGAAACCCCTATATCCTATGATGTAATCATGTTCTGTCCCTCGGTGATGACCGCCTCCCTTAGAAGACTTGTGAGGCCCCTCCCCTATAAAACTACAAGAGTCTACTTTGCCGAAGGGTTGCAATCTCAGCAATCAAGATTCTATAACAGCAAGTAATATGTTGATATATTTTAAAAGGTACCGATTTCTTAGAAGAGTAGAATGTAATATGGTCTGCCTGAGGGATATAAAGGACACACAGCGTAACACAGACCAGACAGGCTGTTACCGCGGAGTTCAGTAGGGAGCCTTGTAATAGATCAATCACCAACTCAGTAATACAATCAAAATGTGCTTGGGCCAACCGACTTATTTCATTCTCTCCGTGAGTCGTTTTCCTGATAGCATTATGGAGCCGTAAGTCAGCAGATATCTGGCGCGTAATGGAAGATACCTGCAGAAATCAGATTAGGCAGCGGGAGACTTCGACCTCCAAATTGCTCATAAGGGCTTGGGTGGTACTTTTGGTTGAACCTCATTTCGCCCTGGGCTCAGCGGAAGTCGTGCACTCGTACGGTCAATGTCTGGTATTGACCGGGCGAAGTCGATTCTGCATCATAGTAGAGGGGAGGAGACAAGGTAGAAACCGCAGAGATCTATATATGCTGGGTCCGTGTCAAAAGGCGGACAGGTTCACCATGACTACTAGGCGGTGATGGTAGATGGACAAAATGAACGAAAAATAAGGAGGTACACAGAAGGTCCAGCTAATTTAAGCTATTAGTTCTTGTATCACTTGCCTATTTCGACGCCATTTATCTAAATGTAGCGGTCATAAAAGCATTAGCTAGACACTGTTATTCAATTATTATTCACTGTATTGTTGGTACAGATGTGCAATGTTAAGGTGCCAGCCCGGCAATAGCTGTGTCATCCAATCCAATCAATCAACTTCCCAACGGGAATTAAACCCAGGTTATATATATTCCAAACAATATCATATGGAAAGACTACCTATCCGGGGCTCTAACTGATTTTTGTGATCACTGTTGCTTTCGATCTTGTTAGTTCACATGTGTGTTACTCGTTTTGTAAATATGTACCATGTCTTTCTTTTTATTCTTTAGAAAATAGTTTGAAAACCAAACAAAAAGAAGAAAGAAGCCCTATTCAACAAGTTGGATTCATTTTCACGCGACGCCTTCGCTTTATTACATCTATATATGCTGGGTTCGTGTCAGAAAACTGATAGGTTGACCATGTTATGAGGACGTAAAAGGACGAATCCCTGCAGTAAAATTGATAGGGAAGATCTAGAGGCACACCACATTCATAGGAAAGTCATGATCCTCAGTTAAACATAAAGTTCTTGTCCTTTACTGAAGTATCTTTATGTCTATGTAGCACTTTTCTTTACTTCATGAGACCGGTCGTCGCAGTACTGTATGAAATCCGGGTTTTGGTTCTGTAATTCCTGTTCAGTGCTTTCTTTTCAACCCGCTTTGTTTTAGAACTTGCTGATATTACATTTCACGAGCTTGCTGTAGTTTTGATGTTTAATTGCCTGCCGTCGATAGTGAGTGATCCATCCCACTCTCCGAACTGAGCTACCGTATCTCCGCCGGCGACTCCAGGCCGCAATCCCCGATATCATCAAATCTGCTCCCGGAGTCATTAGAATGATGAAAGCCAAATGAAGTCTTGAGGAAATAGAACCCCACACTCCGGCAACCCACGGGCTGTGTTACTGATAGTGCTAATGGCAGAGGGTAAAACTCTCATTTCCTCCGCGGACATGTCCCGGAGAACGCGATTCATCATGTATTGGAGCTGCAGTCCCTTGTTGGGCGCACCTAAGTCTGAATACTGTTCACTCTGCGACTTCGTTATGTCTCCTGACAGTCTGGTAGGGACCACATGCGTTCAACTTTGATCGAATCAGCGTCATCTTTAATTGTTTTTGAATCTTCGGTTGTCGCTACGATTTGCTCCCACAGGGAGATTATGTTGTTTTCGGCGTTTCTTCTTCTTCTTGTTTCTTTGTTCACAGATTCTATAGGGAAGGGAAGCACCGCCGCCGAGGACCATTCTCGGACTACCGGGACATTTGGTCCTGGAGAATTTGTATCCCTTTCCCTTAATACACGTGAAGAAGGAAACCTGACACTTCACTGTGCACCATTCTAGGGTTCAAAGACAACTCCGTAGTAGGTCTAGAATCCCCCTTACGCTCACCCAGCGCGCAGAGTGACAGGCTCAGCAGTGGCAATGCCACGGGTGACGCCCCTGGAGACACCGGGTGACTGTTCTCCTGGCGGGGTGATCCGGTTCCCAGCCCGAGTAACGTCATCAGTATGCTACAGTTGGTAATGGCTCGCTTTGATATCACATGTTGCCTCAATCCCACGCAGAAATAAAACTCAATTGGCACTTTGTGTGTGAGTGAAAATTAAAAAAAGAAAACAGTTTTTTTACCATATTGAAAATCATAATCTGTGTGACCAATTATGATAATTGTGAATATCCATAGTACGTTTTTGCTCACGGCATAATCGATAGATATATAATCGATAAAGATTTCAAATCAGCCTTCCAATCATTTTGCCAAGGTAATAAGATAAAATGACTTCATATATATTTATAAGTACGGTTTATAGACATGTCTCATAGGACTCACGGTGTAAGAAATGTTAAAAATCACCAATGGCACATGTTAGAGAAAAGTTTAGAAGTAAGTCAAGGCTGTATCACATGATTGAGAACAATATAGAGGCACACTTAGTCTCCGTCGTTTATCATCATTTTGAGTTTTGTCAAGAAGTAGGTTAAAGGAGCCCAAACGACCTGTAACAAACAAGATGGCTAGATGGATCGATGACTCTGTGCCATATTGCTGAATAGCCTTACTGTCCTAATGACACAGGGCTGCATTCTGGAATACAAACTAGCGTAATGCGGTAATAGTGTAAGCAGGAGAGGTGATTGGTGACTCAGCTGAATGCTGAAGTGACACCGAAGTTGCACCAGTGAGAAGCTATGCGATGTGGCCCAAGATAAGCTCACATCCGGGTTCCAGCGGGTGCATGTCGGGATGTTCTCAGAGGTGGGTAAGGGCTGCTGGGAAATCGTCACGGCTAGTTCGGACTGGTGTCCTATTCTGTTTTAACGATCAGCCATACCAGAAAAGAGTTAAACTACTGTTGATCAGAACCCCTGCTTTTTCTGACAGCTCTGTGATGTGCTCCCTTCTCTACATATTGCTAAATCTAAGTGTATGTTGGTGATGTTGGCATTACGACAACCACAGCTGGTTAGTGTAGGAAAGATCGCCATGTTTTTCCACTATTTGTTTCTTGACATACGTGACCTCTAATGAGAAAGCAATCTGCTTACTATGTTGACGTTCTAGTAATCAAGAAACTTAGTAATTAAGAAACTTAGAACTTAAGTACCTTTGGGTTGGGATGGATTGCGATGATACTTGTGGCAGAGTGAGCATGTGGGCAGGTCTTCAAAGGAGTCTCAAGTCGACCTTGAGCTTTATCATTGCAAGTCTTGGAATGATAAAGCTCAAGGTCGACTTGAGACTCTTGACAACTTTCATTGGTACTGCCACAAAACTTCCGTCTTTTGTGTCTTTTTTTGGCAGGACATGCGCGCTATAGTCTCCATTTGTTTTGTGACAGATAGCGTTTGGTGTTAGGAAGAAGCGATGTAGGATTAGGTCCCCTAGCAGCTTGTTTGATAAGTTTTGCCACCTTCAATGAACCACCAAGGAGGTTCGTGCTCTGATCACTTTCACTTCCACAGTTGTGAGGTTTGTATTATCCGATGTATGTTGAATTTATTTCAGACCGGAGTGCAAATGGCAGACACTTTTCATTGCGACCATTAGAAGCCGCTACTGGTAGGGGATGGACGAACGATCATATTTCCTGCGAGGTCATAGACGAAATCATGTGATGTTACACTTGTAATAATTGATTCGAGGGGTCTTTTAATAGTGCGTGAATGTTTCAAAACGAAATCTGATGAGTGAAGGGCCATTCCCCATACTTCAAAAGGCCGTGTCCCATAGTCAAAGTAAAGAATATATTGCTCCAGTAATAAGTATCAATGTCATAATGTATTAACCTCCAAATCCTTTCGGGCATGAGAACCAACTCTTTAGTTTTGGATACCTGCCTGCAGGCCCTAACGTATATTATGTCCAGAACATGCCCTTCAACATACATGTGAATGAATGTGTTTTGTCCAAACAAGTAAAGCAGGTATAAATCGTACATAAGATACCAAACCCGCGCTTTACCCAAGTGCCTCTGACCGGTTAAGTGAAATTACTGTAAAGGAACTGTAGCTGTCCAAAAGGGGTGTTGGGAGAAATTACTTGATATGTGTCACAAGGATTTTGACACCAAAAGATTTCCCTGCACCCCGTTCCGGGCAAGTAGCCACCCTGCCTGGTCCGGCGTTAGATGAACGGTCTGGCTGCATGCCCCACTCCGAAAGCACAGGACAGGAAAATCGTTCACTGCATCAAAGGCCATGAAAAATGGACTAAAACCTGAATTCTGCTGCTAGAGTTTTCCCTCCCCGATGTTGTAAAGGGAAGCTTTCCAAATCGTAATCATTACCATCCGCAGACATCAAAGGCCGTCGCCCTGAATGCCGGTTCCCCAGGAACGGCTGCTGATTCTGCCAAGGCTCGATCTTCAATTCGATCCGCCCACGGCAAGGCGAGGCACAAAGGCGCAATTCAATTTGCCTTTGCTTTGGTGGGGTAATTGTGAAATAGATTCTATTTATACACCGTAGGCATTATTGAGTTACAGTGAAGCCATGTAAATGTGTTGGGCAGTGTGCATGGTGTATATCTTCTGAGCTAAGAATACGTTTACAGAAGAAACGAATTGGGCTCATTTAGGGGATAATACGTGGTAGAAATAAAACATAGATGATAGAATCGAATTCGCCTCAGTGTAACTTTCATAAAACCGGAAAGTTCATGCAGTTTAATTATCGTGGTGCACCGATGTCAAGCACGTTCTGCAGACTGTGAAACATCGATCTCCACACGTCGCAGGAGTCAACTTTTTAGACGCACGCTTGATGCGTTTTCCCGCGGTGGAAGGGTAGACCCCCGACTTACAGAATTGATTGTTTGTTTGTTGCATTGGTTGTTTTTTTTATCATGTATCAGTTTTATCATGCAGCAAGCTAATTAGCAATATGTGCAAATGCGTAGAGCCATAAGCGTACTATCAAGGAGAAACGAAACAGAGGGTCAATCGTTATATAACCGAATAGTGCTGCTCATTAAGTTAATGAGATCCACTGCTCGACGGCCAGCTGCCAAAAATACTCATTTTGCATGCCAAACAAAACTGAGAGCACTGGTGCAATAGATGAGTGGTAATACCCTGGTAGAATGATCGATTTTTCTGGTTTTTTTTGCATTCGGCAGGTCCCGACCCTGACCAGGTCATACCAAAGACAGTTTAGCACGCGGCAATTATGATAAAGAGTATGAATTTGACCACATACCACTTAAAGTGAACTGGCTAGCCTCCTTCGCAGACATTCTATAAGCAATACATTGGTGGGGGTGGGGGGATGGGCAATGATTCGCAATTCTTAGCAAGGCTCTCTAATGCCGGGGAGATCATTTCCGCGCGCCTAGAACAATCACCCGGCATCAGAACCATTCCCATGTTGAAAATCGTGAATCAGCTGCAGTGGCCCCTTCCCCTGCAAGATCAGGAAAGGAACTTGAACTGGTTCCCTACCGTACTGCTTGCACAACTGTTTGACAAGCGGGCTGTAGAACACGACTCTGTCAACCCTGATTTGGACCATCTCAAACAAAAGCTGTACGTCTCACGCTGACCCCACAATAAAAGCAACCGTTTCCTGTCGCTCCGAATCGACCCTTTCTGACATGGATGTGGAGCTAGCGTTACTCTCACCGTGAGGAGCAACACACGTAATTCCCTGATGCCGTGCATGGAATGTGCGCACATCAGGCGAGAAGAAAAAGAACAGAGGTTAGGGAATTCCTCTGATGCCGCAACCTTTCTCAATGACGCACTTGTACTCGCATTATGCATTGCTATATAGGCATGTATATTGCACGGGAAAGTTAAGACACAATTGACTTTGAAAAGGGATCACCGGCCTTTTCGTATATTACATCTTTTCATGTATGTATAGACTTCTTTATTAATTACTCTTGATTTACTCATTATAGTCCTGTCTAATATATTACTTTCAATATTTGTGGCGGCGCTAAAATAAGTTGAGAACAACTTGTGTCCGCCGTCACTTCGTCTTCGTACCTTTATTTGTATTATTTCAGGTACTTTTCAATAAAAAAATTAAAAATATAAAAACAAAATGTGCTGGTACATGTATGGCCTACGATTTTCAATATTTCAATGTAGGACTGAAGACTTTTACAGCAATTTCTTTCCCCGAATTATGGAACTCCTCGACGACACCTGTTTCCCTCCTGTCTAAAACTTATCAGGCTTCAAAACAAATGTCCACCGCTATCTCCGTGCACAGTTTCCAACTTCTTATTTCATTGCCTTGAAGTGGTCTGGTGACCTTGCTTTGAACAATCTCGTTTGAAAAAACTGCTGGCAGGTCTACTCGATGTGATTATCTAATGTCAGACATCACCATTGCCAAGTGTGCAGCACTTAGTCCCAATGACGCAATTCATGCCCTTAATCCTTCCGTCGGCTAGCTGAGTAGAGTGGCTGCGTCCTACAATCCGTGACCTTTGTTTCACATTGATGTTTTAGCGAGCTCTGCTGCGAATGTACTAGTAGGTCGTTTCGTGCAGCATCCATTCATAACTCTCCCACATTCGGTCAGATAAAGAAGTATGTATGGATGGACGCAGGAAAGAGCGATGCAATTCATTTAAGTGCGTGAAATGAAATATTCCCAGACCCAGACCATCAAATTATAGCCGAAGCGAAGCTCTATCTCGCTTGAAAGGTGAAGTTGTCCTGCCTTCCATCCCGAGAAATGAGGCGTGAAACTCCGTCTAGATGCAGGACGTGTCCCGGGGCAGTCTGGGATGCTTCCATTCCACTAGACGGCGATCGCGCGGCGACCTAAATTGTGTTTGTGTTTGTTTTGTTTTGTTTTGTTTGTGCCTTTATTTAGACTTATTAAGGCATGTGTTAAAAATACTCAATTCCGCCGTTAGGGCCATTTTTCGTGGAGGACGAGTCGATAGGAGTGTCAGGGGTCAGTAAGTAATGATAACTCAGCATTTCTATCGACAATACTAATAGTAAACGAATGATAAACAAATAAATAAGTAAAAAAATAATTAATGATGATGATGAAACAAGTAATAATCATTAGGCAGATGTAACCCTTGATTTCATGGTTGGATATTATTCCAAATACATGTATCAAGTTAAGCTTAAGTTAATCCAAATTGTCTTCGAGAAATGACTGTTTTAAAGGTATTTCTCGCGAGATAGAGACTAGGTCATTCCCCGTGATCAAGATGGACTGTCAGCCGTCGAAAATTTGTAGGTATGTACCTAACCTTTAAAAACAGTCATTGCTCGAAGAAAATTTGGATTAACTGTATCCACACGTGACTGATGAACCTCTTCATCCAAATATTAAGCATGAACGAAACGACAACAAAACATACAAAGCGTAAAAAAGTATCTATGATATGAAATGCGTTGTGAACACCCTGTCCAATCGCTCGGTCGCAGGACGGTCTCAGCGAGGCCGGTGGTACGGGGGTGTAATGACGTGCGTCCGTCTGCGTCTCCGCCGCGGGTCCGTGGTCAGACGGCGGGAATGGGGTCAGTCTGCGCAATGGAGACAGGGCAGCCTCTGACACGTATTGATGTTGTTCACGGTCACGGCGTGCGCCCTCGCTGAAACCTTGATTTGTGATTGCCTATATTCAGGCAAAGCGGCCCGATACTTTCGTCTCTGGGGCCGAACGTAGCTTAGTGTGTACACACGCGAGCTATATTTTATGCACGTCTAGGCAATGGGAATCCGCCAAGTAGAAACTGCTTGTCGTTATTATGTCGGTGGGATGTGAAGTTCCGTATAGCAAAAAAAAAACGTCGAAGTGCCGTCCCTCGAATAGTAAAAATTCAGACTCGTTTTCACAGAGGCACTTGTGTATGGCCGACTCCTGGACTAAAATGATGCATAAAATGTGAAATTCGAAATGGGGCGAAACTCGCTTTCACGGCAAACTCCCTTCCACCGCAAACTCACTTCCTCGGCAAACTCCCTTTCCTGGCACATGAGAACCAAGCCAACGTTGAAAATCGCGAACCAACGACCCCCCCTCCCCTAAAATAAAAAAAATCAGCCCCGTTCGAAGACTGCAACGGAGGCTACATATAATATGATATTCAATGATTTTACAGCGTTACGACATATTGTCACGCGGAGAGTGCATGTTGCTAGGCCTAATCAGAATTAGTAACAGGTGTGCAAAAGGTCTTCTACGAGACTCTAAGAAATTGTATACCTCATTAAGACAATAACGGGATGTTCTATATGCTTCAATTATCCCATCGCTACAGGACATGCACGCTTTGAAGACGGCTAACTCGCGGAGACTTTTAAAGAAATATGCCGGTGTACCATGAGGAATAAGTATGGCTTTCTTTGAAGAACCCAATTACATGACTCGTTACACCTCAAAGGGTAGAGAACCAAGAATGTGAAAAGTTCATCAGAAAGGAGACCCGAGTGGGCGGGAAATGCCAAGCCCTATGGCGTGATTTAAACGTGTCTCTTCTTCCATCTTCGTTCCAAAAACGATTTCCTTCTCAAATAGTTCATTAGCCCTAGCTGATAATTACATTGGATCGAAACTCGAAAGTATTCTTGCCCGAGGCCTGGAGGGTGACTTTTATGAAGGAAGTGTTATTGGTGCCGACCAGGGTAATCCATGCACACGCGGACTTCAGGCACACTCTGGGCAGTTTGGAGTCAGACAGGCCCAGCAGAACAAAGGATCAGGACATCGAGAGGTGATGTAGGGCGTCAGAATATACAAAAGCGTGAAAAAATTACCTCTGCCAAGAAGGTTATGTTTTCAAACACGTATGTATGCTTGTTTGTCTGAGGACTACGTATTAACTGGGAAGTCGTGGATGGATCTTTATGATATTCGGTATGTTGTAAGGGGTTAGTAGAATGATCAAAATATTTTATCATGGGCCTCCTACAGACTTTCTATGGTGCTGCAGTGAAACTCCCGGTTTTGATATCGTTTGTATATGCAACACCGGATTTGTTGACAGTCCATGTAGTTGACATAAATCACATTTCAAAAGTTACGAGAACGAACAAGAAACACTTGGTGCGGAGCCCGTGAAAAATTGCGTACGAAAATGGTTATGGCAAAAGTTTGCGGCTCATGGTCTGAAATATGAGGCTTTCAACGGGTCTAAAAATAACAGAACACTATATACCGGATTTATATTGGTTATCTAAGTAGTTTGAGTGCTAAAGTACATAGTTTTAGCTCGGCCGTCAATTGTCTTTACTAGTTGAGTATAACTATAGTACGTACTTCTCATGGTCTACGGTCTAGAGGCGATGAAGGCTCTACTGATAGATTGACATGATTATTTGCACTCTACCTTTAGTTTCTTAGAACCTGTTGTACGTAATGTATATCCTTGGCATGCCATGCTAAGTTCCTGTTGTTTCACACCCACCATTTGGCCTGTCCATGGAAGAGAGGTCTAGAACATGTGGAAAGTTTCTAACTGCCGGATCTGTACGACTTTTTATTCTGTGTTCCCCACCGTGGCCCCTTTGATGATGAACGGTGTCTGGGCGTCACGTAAGGCCGCATCGTTACAGTTATATCGATATGCAACACCCTCCTTTGTGTGGTTAGTCTACCATATACTTCACCAAGCTAGTTCGTGACATGTGCAATTTATCTTCCACAGCGTCCATTTGTACTTCTTACACAGGGCTGATGAACAAAGAGCTTTTGAAGAACAGCCAAGAGGAATGGTATCAACGTACAAGTAGTGGCTTAGGGGCCATTTTTCTTGGTGGCTCTTCATGCGTTGTTCGATGCAATACTGTAAATGTGGTTTAACGTTTTTTGTAAAAGTCAACAGTATATTCTGACTAAGACTAAGCACCGCTGTATTTCCAATTTATGACGTTGTTGTAAAACGCCGTATCAAACTGCCCGTCCCCTAGATAATCAAAACAAACACGAACAACATATAACTGTCAGGAAGAATTAAGAATTGTAGCAGGCAATTTCGCTATCTATTCACCCCTAGGGGATCGGTTTAGAATTAGTGACAGTGAGGACTGCCGTTCCATGTTGCCAGCTGCACATGTATTCTTCTTTGGGTCATTAGCTTGGTGAGTTATACCTTGTGTCGGCAGCCAGTGAAAGTTTGTATATCGTTACCTGTTTTATCTAGCGTTTATAATTACGTGCCTTTGGTAATTTATGAGATTGACATGACCGGTTTTGTAGCAAAGCTGCTTTGTTGTCACGGGGGAGGGGGTGCTAAGGTAGGGACTAAGGAGCTACTGTATATCATAACGTTATATAACAGGAGTAAGCAAGGTACTAAAGTATAAGCCATGCTGGTCACATATCTATCACCTTCACCTTGGTGCGATCACACTAGCCTCTCCATTCTGTCCACGCGCGCTACGGTTGGCGAATTAGTTCCAGTTTGATCACTCTCGTTAAGTGATGTAGCGTTCGCGACCATTAAGGAAAATGCCGCCTTGGTGAAATTAGCATTCTGCTGAATCTTGTTGTAGCGACGGCGTAAACAACTTTCCCGCGACTTTTTGCGACCTTGGAGTCCTTGATTATTTCGAAACTGCTTGCTTCTCAGTGTTAAGATGACGATGACGTTCTCACATAAGCAAGCTTAATCTACTGTGACACAACGTGGTATTCTTAAAGTCACAGATATTGCTTAGATAGTCTTCTCACTGAAATTTTTCTGCATCCCAGGACGATATTTGGAGTATCTGGCAAATAAAGATATGTAGATATGTCAACAGTGTTTGATATCGATCATAACACCTGAATATACCGCGATATGCCACTATCGGCAAATAGTTCCCGAATATTTTCTATCTACACCTAGCCGATGGACCGATGAGCTGCCTAGTCCGTGAAAGGCTGCCAAAAATTGATTTATCTGTTTCAGTGTTGTAAATTTCCTAAAGCACGGTACATGGATTGCAGCACTGAGGTACAGAAACGGCGTTTATCCGATATCCCTTTCAGGGCGTGTTCATTAAATAAGGTTCCCAAGGCACGAAGTCATCAGGACGCAGAAAGTGAGTAGGTGAGGTAATCACCGCGGATAATTGGTAAGTTGCTGTCCCTACCATCGCTAACAGGATCGGCACAGTTTTAAAGACGAGGAGTGGAGGACGGAAGTGCTGGGGACGGAGTTGGTGGAGATGTGCCCTGGGAACGAGTTGGTGGAGGACACAAGCGACGGGGACGAGTTGGTGGAAGATGTGTAGCCTGGGGACGAGTTGGTGGTAGATGTGTGGCCTGGGGACGAGTTGCTGGAAGATGTGTAGCCTGGGGACGAGTTGGTGGAAGATGTGAAGCCTGGGGACGAGTTGGTGGAAGATGTGTAGCCTGGGGACGAGTTGGTGGAAGGTGTGTGGCCTGGGCACGAGTTGCTGGAGGACAAATGGCCTGGGAACGAGCTGTGGATGACGTGTCCGGGGACGCCTGACCTGCCATATTACCACGACCATATGTCTTACTGTCTCAAAGTCGTGACAATAGTTGTTTTACAAAGTCTAGATCTGCTGTAATGGCTGTCCTTATAGCACACTTTGTATTGATTTAGATAACTACACAAGTAACACGTTACAGCGGTAGAGGATCGTTGAGTAGTTGTGAAGTTCGAATCTAAGGGGGCTCCAAACTAAGCAAAGTTGAGAACGGGGCCCGATTCCGTTGTAGTTTTGCAGCACGCTGTTTGTGTTGGGATGCTTATTTACAATCCTCAACTACTTATATAGTCAGGACCTGGATCTATTCAATTTGTCATATTCATGCAGATCTTTATATTCTGTGTCACTTTGATCCATGTCACAGTTAATCAGTAACACACGTCAGTATTCATCGCAATAACCATTTCCTCACGTGTTTCACGCCTCCGCAACTCACATGGCCCACAGACTTCTAAGATTTGCCTTGAATCATGGCTCACGAATTATGCAGACTTTTCTCGAAAATGACGACTGACGAGTTACTTGTACATTTCTGGATGTATATCCTTAAAAGATTATCAGTGTCATGTCAGTGAAGCTAACCAGTCCTAGATGGATTTGACAAAACGTTCCAAGTCATTCCTGTAATTGATCAGTAGGAAGCAAACAGTATGTAGTCCATGGGCCAGGACCCCAAATTTCAAATATCGGTAAATTTTCCTTGTTATTTTTTCAATAGTAGAAGGCCTTTGGTATATATATTGATGTGATAGCCATTCTGGTATGGTAGCTTTCTACCGGCTATCAGCCTACAAACCTATCACCATCTAAATTATCCAAAAATTTGAATTAAACAAGGGGAGGGGCAAAAAATCAAACATCAATATTTTCAATAAAAATTTACACGCTAGTAGAACCTGCTAAAAGGACTAAATGTAAAATCTTTGTACATGTGATCTACAAAGTTTCGTATCACCCCCTCTCCGCGACAGAGAAACTGTGCTTTACAACAGCTAGAAATGATGGCCTGGTCTGGATCTATTTTTTGTGCTTTCCGTGGAAACTGACCCATAATTGCAAGTCAAATCGATCAGCAAACCAATCGTCTAGCGAGACCTGTAGTCGTGTTTCATATTATTGACTCTTCAAAGAGAGAAATTCCCGAGGCACGAAACGGAGGGCCTCAAACAATCATCTCGTGATTGAAGGCCTACAGCTAAGGAGCTTCATGCGTATCGATTTTTGCTCTGGTTTGGTTGTGCACTCGATCACAACAAAGGACGGGGGATTTATGACTGGGATTCTTTATACCCGGCAATTATCTCTTTCGTGTTTGTTTTTGTATCCAATCTGCAAAGTCTGCTTCTCAGCATCACTCGGTATATTTCAATCCCAGATTTCAGCTGAATGAACAGGAAGGCTTGTAACATTGCCAGCAAATCAAAGGATCTATTCTGACTCATTACACAAACAGTGTGACCTCCTTGGTGCTACGTACTGTTACACTTTATTCCTCAGCTACACCCCCGAGGCGAGTAAGACTAGGCTTCCAACGAAGGCTTTGTACAGCATTGCTGATCTTACGGGCGGTAATATTGCCAAAGGTTTGATTATCCTCGCTACATACAGCAAAGCCTGCAGCTGCCCTGGAGGGTCTTACAAAGAAGTTGCTAATCATGCTGAGCTCAAGCTGTTCTCTTGGTGGACCTATTTATACCGTCGGTGCGATACCAAATAACATCGTTTGAATACTAACTGTAGGTCACTTGGGGATAATATTCTAAATATAACTATAGATCCCACTATCTAATCAGACTGTAGATAATCCTTTAAAACCTTTCCTTCAAGTATCTCCAAGGGACGCCCATGTTGGCCCCGTATGAATACGTAATTGACAGACGTAATGTTCGCGCGTGTTCCGGTAAAGCTAAGGGCACAACCCGCCGTATGTGCAATTTGTCCGTACGTTTTTGGGGAGGCCACGTCCGCAACGTAATTCAGAAAACGTGGGGATTTACTGGCAAGAGCAGGGAGGGAGTACGTCAACACGGCAACACAAAGTTTTGCCTGCACGTAAAGTTCTACGGCGTGTCTGCGAGCTCCAAATTCTGTCGGATTCCCAACGAGTTCGTACGGAGGCGGTACTTACCACTTACAGATACCAAAAGATTGCCCACGTTTTGGCACGTAGACAGAACGTATTTGCACGTACGGCGGGTTGTGCCCTTAGCTTTAAGGCAACGAGAAAATGTTACGCAATCCAAATTCACTAGTGCCCGCCCACTGGAAATCCCGGGTTTGAAGTCGTTCCCTCAGTGAAACTAGTCACTCATTTCCCCCAATAGGTAGAGCACAGTTACTACTTTTGTGCTAGCCTCCAAGCCTAGAATTCGGAAAAATTCGGGTGAATGATTGACCAATAGAGTCAGTCGGTGGGAAGGGTACATTTCCCTTTCTGCGCGGGTAAATCTCACCCTACGGTGTCCAAACTCCCCTGACAAATCATTCTCCCTAGCTACAACCAGCATACTAGTAGTAGAAAGCCTGGTAGAACCCTGTTGTTGTACACACTGCACACGTCTTACAAGTGTAGCGACAGACTACAGACAGGGGAAATCAACCTTGAGGGTGAACCAATTTTTTTGGGGGGGGGGAATCGTCTTCAATAGGGGGTGGGGCGTCCTGGGGGGGGGGTCAGACCTGATTCCGTCTTACAACGGATCCGGAGATATTCAATAATTCTACATGCTTAAAACGACCCACAATATCTGCTTGAATATACGGAGAACAATTTAATCAATTCGTACCAGCAATTTCAGAAAAAAAACAATTCCTGGCACAGCCGCCCATAATCCCACACATGAGAAGAGAACTCATTATCTGCGGCCTGTCTTGCGAACAGTAATAGGATCATAAAAGGAGGCGATTGTGCATACGTTCAACGCATAGATTAGCAGGGGTAATATCATCAGCAGTGATTGCATCCATATCTTTATTGATGGTAGGATATACGCTACATCTCATTGGAGTTCCCCGCCGCCATGAATAAGCTTGTCTGCTAATGGTTCAGCTGTGTTATGAGATGTCCTGCAGCAATACACTCAGCATATTGATGGTAAGGATTGTTCATGATAAGTGGTGCCGGCGACAAAGTTCAACAAAGAACTCTTTGTTGCTTCTTGACTATAGTCTGTGCAATTACTTGCTTTAGTACCATCTGTCGTGCACAACATGATCATATGCCCCTCTAAATATTTCCATCTCCTGGACTCATACGTAGGTGCGTGGTGCGTCAATTTTTCTTCAAGCTTTAATTTTGTATCTTCTCCCGACCAACAAGCCCTCCCACACAGGGGTTACTAACATACTTCTGCTGGAACTCTGACTTGTTCCCTCACCTGGCGAAGCAAAACGTTCTACAGGGCGCTAACCTGTCCTTAACTGATTGTCTGAAGACCTGATATCCTTCATATTAATGTATCGTATTAGTCGAGAGACGAAGACAGGACGTTATTCCAAGCGCAACCATTGGCTTGGACTTGACCTTTGAAACCTGCTGTCACCAGTTTACCCCTGTTTAATGCATGGCTGTCTCTAGAGCATGTCCAGAGGGTAATTCATGCTTAGGAGTCTTTGTGCGTTTATACTGTATTCTGTCCATGTACATGGCTACTCCATATCACTATCAGGTATTTCAGCCTCGCTGATAAGACTACAATCCATTCATTTGAAACGGGCAACAATATCTGATTACCGAACGAACATGCACAGCCCCCTGCGTACCAATGTGGAATGTAAAATAAACGTTATCCGAAACGTAATCAGCACATTTTCTTCTATTGGTATGCTCCCGCTAGTTGGGCGAGTTCTACTTTGTTCTAGATTGAATTTGACTTATGGTCAAATTACATCAATTACATAAACGGAATCAATATAAAAATGTGTTAAAGAAAAACATTTTTATTGAAATGCAAGAAAAATGTGTTGAAGAAAAACATTTGTATTGAAATGCAAATTACAAAAATCAATAAAGAATTTGCAAGAGATGGATTAATTGGAATAGACAAATTAGTCCCACAAATATAACGTTCGTTGGTTAGTTAGTAAAACGTAATTCTGACAGTATACGTAAGTTGTGATGTAACGTTACCACAAGCATATTTGCCTGTATGGTGAAAATCCAACCCATCGCGGAAACTGATCTTACAAATATTGCCCGTGTAGTGCAAATAAAGTTCAGATTTTCTTGATACGACAAATAAATGAATTTATCAAAAGCAAAATCAACACCATTAAACAGTAATCATCGCACACGTAATAGGAGAGGATTAAATGTATCAGTCATTAAAAATAAAATCATTGTTCCGGACACATCGTAACGTATGCTACTGCAGAAGATGTTCATATGCTAACAACTCATGTGTGAAATTTGTAACAAGGTTCCGTAATAAAACGGTGACGGTTTCAGTCGGGATTGTTTGCCAGTGTCTGGTCAAAGCTTTCCGGCCAAATTGCATCCCGAGCCCGCTTTCATTGCCAATGACAGTGCTTTGATAAGCATTCCGCTCGGCACTCCGCACTTTGCTTCATCCGCACAGGCCCTGTTAATGAATTCCCTGCCGTTCCCTGAGGCACCCTCCAGCCAACGTATTCATAAAATGAAAAACCAATTTCCGCGGCTAACCGATGAACTTCCGTCTTAGTCAATCTGGGAAAACGTCCAATAAAGCACGTGTGATCCAAGGTGCTTCTAATCTGGGATGAAATTTCATACTCCCGGTGAATGTCTCAAGTCGCATCCATGTTGTAAGAAAGGCGGTAATTTAGCCGGTCAGTATGATAAAAATCAACGTTGAGGCTAATTTCCAAGCAGCTCTACCGACAGACTTGATTATTCAAGAATTACCTATTGGTTAAAGAGTGGGATAGCGGGGGTGTTATCCCTTTATTATACTAAAGAGAGATTGAAGAATTACCTATTGTTAAAAAATGGGATAGCGGGTGTGTTATCCCTTTATTATACCAGTAATAGGTTTAAACGGTATGGCAAAAAAATTAACTCACGAGAAATACAATTAGCACCATTTTTTGGACTAACACGTTTTTAAATAAAACTAGAGTTCGGCGACCTCATACCTCCATGAAAATTTAGAGCTTTTGTAAATTTCATGCAATTGACTAATACATCAACATAATTCATGCGTGGTGTTTTTCATCATTGACTAACGTACACATGTCACAAGTGTAAAATTCCAATCATTCGACATAAAGCGGCTTTGCAATTTTTACATAAATTATGCAAATAAGTTCCTCATTACCATATTTGGTATCTGCTTATATTCCATCTATCATAATTAATAAGTGTTACATTTATTGAAGTCCAGATATTGCTAATAATGGTATTATACAATTTCTTCATTAATGATGCAAATAAGGTCCTCATTTGCATAACATGTATATCATTATGAAAACCTTTGCTTAAGCTACCTGCACCCCTAAAATGATGCCAATCCGTCAATCCTTTCTGCAGTTATCCTCTTTGGAATGTCTTGACAAAAACGCCCCTGCAGTTCCGAAATTACATGTTAGGGAGCTGAAATCTGCGCCACTTTGTCATGACACTGAAAGCTATCTACCACCCAAATGTCAAGACTATATCATGTCCGGGACAAGAGATACATCGAAAAAACTGCTATGATAGAATATTCTCATTAATTATGCAAATGTACTCCTATTTTGCATAATTAGTATCTTATCTTGTACAACTTTGTCTAAGGTACCTACATGCCAAAAATCATGAAAATCCATTGTTCCCTTCTTGAGTTATCCTCTTCAGAAGTTTTTGACAAAAATGCCCCTGCTATCCCAAACCTAGTCGGTAGGGGGCCAAAACTTATGTCACTTATTCCTGAGCACAAGAGCTATCTAACACTCCAAAATCGTGACCATAGCGTGTTCAAAACACTAGATAGCAAAACCGGAAGTTGCGCTGCAGTACCAAGGGAAGCCGCTAGGGGGCCCAAAATCTAATCACTTCCAGCTTTCATCAAACCCCACCAACACACCAAGTATGAAACCAATCCATCCAGCCGTTCTTGAGTTATCTTGTTGACAGACAGACAGACACACACACAAACGCTGGGTAAAATATAACCTCCATGACATTTCATGGAGGTAATAAGTACTAAATAAATGGACTAAATAATCAAGTCTCTGCTGGTGGCAAGACAGTATCCATGGGCCAGGTGGATATTGTTTCGGCCCATAGAGAAGATGAGGCTAGATGTTATGCTTGCGTGTTCTCAATGCTACAATGTGGTTGTTCATGAAATCGTATTTCACTATTAAGTCCTGAAATGCTACGAATTTCGCATCCAGGATAGGAACTCAAACAATTATCCGCCTGTTACATCTTAGGACAGTAATTTTTTTTTTTACTATAGTCAACATTTCTCCAGTAGGAAGGGCGTGTTGACTCCATGGAATCTCACCAAACAGACGCAGCGTCAATCGTGTTCAAAATGTCACATGTTGACGTCACATACCGCCGCATCACTTTGCCAAGACGCACATCGCCCTGTGTTATTTCCCTGTTACTCCCCTCTTTGACACAAGTACACGTCAAATTTTGAGAATGATGTACATCATCATTTCTTTTCTCCAACCGCTATTTGGGATTGTCAGCGTCACCAGCGAGTTTTCAGTGCGCACGCTATCAGACAAAACCGCAGCCATATCGGATACGCTTAAACCCGTGCCAGACAAACTAACGTTACATCTACGCTGACTATACGGAGAATAGTTTAAAAAAAGCGCCAGGCCCAGCAGAGTTTGGCCACAATAGGATCTAATTTGCCCGCGAAAAAGGAAAACGTTATCCTCGCCGTGAGCTCACTGTCCTGACCCCCTATTTTGATCGAATCCTATAGCTACTGTCCACAACCCCGTGGTGACTACCTGAGCGCCCCACAAGGCATTTGTAAAGCCAGGGCGTCGCTACCAAGCAGACGTTGTATCGAACTGGCCTTCACATTGATAACGTCAAGTTCTTTGACTAAAACTTTTATGTTGTGTTTTCAGGCGTAATGCTTGTTGACATGTACGGGATAGCAATATACGGGGCGGGGGGAAATGGGCCGATATGAAACAGACCGTGCCGAGCACTGGCGTCATGGTGCTACATCATGTACAGATAGAGTCGGGAACGATTATCTGATATGTACAGATGTGGTAGTGTAAAACCCAACCTGAAAACCTGTCGGGATGGTAGTAGAAAGTGGTTCTGTAAATAACGCCAAGACTAATCGCCCACACTTGTGCGTGGTCTCCAGCGAATGCATCATTCAACCATGGAAGTCCTGTTAGCAACTTCATACAATGGAGTTATTCTTACATCAAGACGGAGCGTTTACCTGGCAAACGTTGACCTCTGAGCTCGCGACATAAGGAGCTGAATACAAACTAAATTTACATCGGTAAGTTTGAATTTCAATAGATCGCACACAACGCTCTGAACAACATTCCGAACATCGACTTTCCAGTCACACGCGCTGTGTGTTAATCTTGATGAATAAGAGCACATTAGAGCAAATGTGCGTGGATGGACTTTTCGTAGCGTCTTTTTCCACCGTCTGTCTATACATGTGTCCCACACGTATACACACAGCAAATCTATCTTGGACACAAGATTTATGCAAACTAGTAGTGCTTAAAAACCCAAACGTATTGACCCAAACCATTCAAAAGTACATAAACTAGAATGTTTAAAAAATGTGAGACACGTGCGTGACATATAAGCCTGTTGCTGAAAAAGTGATGTAAGACTAGCCTGATCCAACATCGAGCCCATTGGATCCCCATGTTGCCAGAAATAGGACCGGCATGATGGTAAAGATCGCTATGAATCACCACAGAATGCCGATAAGTTACTGACAAAATATTAATTTCCCCGAAACGGGTCGTGAACTCTTCGTTGTCAGCCAATATCGAATTTTCAAATCATGACCATCTATAACTGCTCACTGTTCCATTCATGTATTAAACTAGTCTAACGTAACGGTTTAAGGTTCCTACGAAATGTTAGAAATGTTAGGAGGAAGGGATTGCTCCTTTTGATACTTTAGAGTTGGCTTCTAGATAAGTCATGTACCTCTATGTTTATCTTACCGAATCATCCAAATGTAACTTCTTCCAGCTCTTTAGATTATACGAAATAGACAGACGACACGATGGTATGCTTACACTGTTTTACCTCAGACATTCCGGAAGCACGGTTTTCTAGATTCTTGCTAATCATATCATCTAAATCCTCCTTACATTATTCATCATGAATAACGTGCGAATAATTTCTCAGTGACTCAAGGGGACACGACTGAAATCAGTGGGGATAGGGAGACACGTCCTCACCGAGAAGGTAATACTTTATCTCAAACTCAGAGGTATCTCCTGTCGTGACCTGATTGCATATGAAGTATGATGATGTACTTCATGATTCTATTTGTCGATGAAGGTTAGACATCTAGGTAATTAAGATATGCCCAAAAGCAGTGTCACTGATGAAAGATATTGAATGCTATCTGAGACGTCTCGCCGTTTACAAAATCATATTCAGTTGCTTGAGTAACTGTTTTTTGGCATACGTGTACGATACTATTTGTTTTGAGTTTCCGTTTTGTTGTCGGTTTACCATGCAGCAGTGCCGGCATCCCCCGCACACCTTCCCGAGATCGTCGGTGTGTGTAGTGGCACACCCAGCTCCTACGCGGCTCCACGCGGATGTCCCGCACACCTTCCGAGATTGACAGTGTGTACATGTGTAGCGGCACACCCAGCTCCTATCAACACCACGCGGCTGTTTTCCTGTAGGCGGGGGAGGGTCGTTCCACCGTGGCTGGGAGACCCAGTCGTCATACCTGTGGACATTCGCGCTTTATCACATTCAACATACTAGCACCACATGTACGCCCACGTCGTGGCTGTGTACTTCACAACTTCGTTTCCGACAGCTATTGAACGGTCCGAGAATTGTAAGTGCCTCAAGCCGTGGAACTGCCTGATCAGCGAGAGATACAAATCTCGGAGTTGAAAACGCTCATCTCCAAACTTTATTGTACAGGGCGCTACATGGAATTGGAGAATCAATATGCGTTTTGCATACCACAGTACTGTTCACTGCCTGCCATGATGCTGACAATGGCAGTGATGCAATCTGATTCGCAACTTTTTCAAATCGTTTTTCTTATCTTCCTCTTCTGTGTCACTTAAAGCACTATCAGTCATTTAGAGCAGTCCCCCGGCTTTGTCCCTAAGTCCATTTGTTTGGCCTCATTTCGTAAATGCCGGAGTCCGTCAGCCAGGTGCGGTTTGCAGATACATAAATCCCCTCCCTTTAAATCATTACGGACTATTGCAAACCCACAGGCCCCACCTGATGGCCACAATTTCCCGGAGATCTATGAGTTGTGAATTACAGAAGTCGGGAAGTTGACAGTGACACGTCATGTGGACGGGAAATCCCAGGAAATAGTTGTACATTCATCATGTGAATCCGGGCTGTCTGCCCGGACCGTGATTCTCCATGCGTCTTCGTCTCTGTCTGAGAAACTAGTAATAGTCCCGACCATCAAGATCAAACTGTCAGTGAACTACTGCCCCGTTTGTAATAGTGGTGTACACAGACCGTATGGGCTGACCACAGCTACCGATGAACTAATAATGACTCTAAAAATAGACTTAAGTATATGCATTAGTACATCAAACCTGCACAATCCTTGCGCTATGTAGGCCAACATGAAGCAAATTATAGGACGATACAGTGTCCATTGCCGCGCAGTTTGCACAAATGCTGTGCAGCCATGATGTCGCACGAACACATTCATCCACCTTTTTTCGTACCTTTGTATAACTGTATGGAAAAAGCAGATAAACAATATTGATCCATCTTTATCTTAGACCCAAGGCTATTCAGGACGAATGCACAAGAATTCTTCCGACAGTCATATATCTGTTGCACTGTGGTGATGTATTGCATAACATCCATACTCCCTCATACAAATCAAAACCAATTTCTTACCGACTCTGCGTTCGATGTGTCTAATTAATGAAGAGGATTATTCTCCGTGCTGCACTTGTCTCGGGAGAATTATGCAATTTGCTTGAATTCCCCCGAGGGAAGGTTTCTCTACATCTCTTTTCCCGGACTGTTTATTCCTTCATTTATTATATTACCTCTATGAAAAATGGCTTTCATATGTTAGGACGTGTTTGCATAATCAATGTGGAAATTCTACCATAGCATTTTTTATCGATATGCTATGGTCTGATTTTTTCTAGCTTTTAACGTCAGGACAAAGTGATATAGGTTTGTGCCTCATTAAATTTAATTTTGGAACTGCAGGGGCATTTTTGTAAAGCAAAAACAGATGACAGGAAAGGAAAGAATGCGGGAAAACCGACTTCCGTTATATCTAAATGGGGAAACAGAGACTTACGTAACGCTGAGTCTTCGCCATCTTTAAACTAAAGAGCAATGAACTCGGCTTCCATTCATTTCACTCCCGTCCTCCACCCCAGGGATACTGACAGTTGAGATGTGATTTGGCAGGCATAAATACACACATGAGCCGTATCAAAGTCATAGCAGGCTCGGCTCAAAAGCGCCAGATTACTTAAAGATCACCATACATATGATCAACCCCCTTAGTTATGTATGATTACGGGCCATTTATATCAATTACACTTATGTGCGCCAGTATTATAGCTTAAGATTCAATGCATTGAGCCCATTGATACTTGAAGCCTGAGACACAGCTCTGCTGCGTTATCTCAGACACGGCCTACCTTCCAGATGAAGCCGTAAGTCTGCTGTGCCCGATAAGACCTTCATGGCTAAGCCGGCTCTCCAGGGGAATTAGGAGACGTGTTTCCGTGACTGACAAACATCGCCTGTTGGGACTGAGCTTATTTCACGCACTTCAGAGGAAATTAAGCTGTTTACCTCAAGGTCAAAATCCGAGCTCAGAAAAAAAGAAAACAAATCGATGACAAATCCAGTCGATAACACCAGACAAAAGAACATCTGGTAGAAGGACGGGGGAATGGTAGACATTGTTAAAAGTATTGATAAGAAAAGAAAATAAGACACACAGAGTTCGTGATGGTTTTAGTGATGGGCTGTACTAATGACTGAATTGAGTTTTCCTTATTTTTAGCGCCATCTGCGACTTTCACAGTGTTCTAGTGGCACAGCAACGTCAACGTCGTTTGCCCCATGAATGTTGGTATAGAATGGAATAGAGTTGTTTTCAACTTATTCAGTAGAAAAGTGGCAAACATGAAAATTGAAGTTCTATAGACCTGAGTCAGGCTGATATTGCTTAGGTCGCCTTTAAAACATATATCTGAAGTTCTAATACACAATGATGCATGGACATGCAGATTCATATAAAAATATAAGATGATATCATACTGTGTGGACAGCTAGCGATTGATTGCATGGCTTAAGGTCAATACTCAGAATAAATATCCATAAATTTTACCGATGTGATTCAAGTACGATAAAGCATATTTGTATCAATGAGGACTAAATTTCTCACAGCGGGAGATAACAAAGAAACCGTATCGGCAAGATTGCATGAACCTTGCGCGCCAAACTGGAGTTGATTGAAACGCAAGGACTGTGTTTGTAAGCGGCAAATTTTCAGTACGGTCGACGCTCGGTCGATTTCGAAATTCGGCGAGCTCTAGCCGATCTCGGTTTTTCTTGACAAACTGTCTTTCTTGACAAAGTGTATGATACATCAACAGAACTACAAAGCAAAGCCGACGCCAGCGGGGGGACATGTGGAAATCTGCGCAGGTAATCTCCAAACAGATCCTACGGTAGCATAAGATAGTATCAACAGCTGCCAGAGGAGTGAAGCCGGCCTATAGGAGTGTGTTTGGCTCCCAGTGGCTGATGACTCCCTTTGGCCAGCTGTACTCCTTGGCCACTGTAACCTTTATGCCACTGGTAAAGTTTCTTGGAGATAATGCGCAGGGTCCAATGAGGTGAAACTCATGAGGCAGAGAATTGCATAATCTCCAGGCAGATTTACCAGTGGCATTAGATAGTATCAAAGCTGGCTAAGAAGTACAGCTGGCCAAAGTGAGTCATCAGCCACTGGCTCCGGTAGTCAAAAACACTCCTAGGCCGGCTTCACTCCTCTGGCAGCTTTTGATACTATCTTATGCTACCGTAGGATCTGCTTGGAGATTAAGAATTGCATATTGACCCACACACCACATGCCCAACCCATCCACGGTTGACCTCCCACTGAACCACGATTTGATCTCAGTCGGCGGCAAAGATATCAAAACCATTCAGAGATGACCCACTGTGTTACACATAATATCGTGTAACCTGATTTGGTTGCTTCTCCGTACACAATTGTAATGTCGGACATGTAGACACTGACAGACAGAGGCGTATCCTGGACTAACCTGCTCCGTTAGACATAGCCTTTTGTGACCTCATTCTATCTGTCATATTTACCGCATTGTAATATTGTTCTTTTATGCAATAAGCATAAATATCAAAACCCGGGAGGGAAGTCATCTGCAGTGAGATCCAACTACAGTGCGTAATGACTGTCACTATGACGTCTGTAGGCGCTAGTTTCTGTCCCTCATAGCTCCAATATCTGATATTTAACCAGTCAGTTACGTCGACCGGGCGAGCTACTAGACCTCTTCCGATTGTAGGGCAACATGTAGCCGTCACGTTCTATCACTCATTTGCGATTTCCGGAATAGTAATTGCGTCGAAGGCCCGAAAAGGGTTGTTATCTACAAGCATCATAACATCAATGCGTGACAGCAGAAAGATTGAGGTAAAAACATCAGATTATACCGATGCCAACTTCTGGCACTATGTTTATTTTTGACCTACTTAAGAGCTCAAGGTTTCACCGTTTTCCGGGAACGTCACTTGGCAAAAACATTAGAATTAGACGCACAGTTTTCATATCTACAGTTTTAATGAAAGGATAGCATTGCAGGGCGAAAATAGACCGCAGTTAAGCCACACTTGTAATTAGTTTTGAATCGGAGCAGTAGGCAGCAGTGCCTGTTATCAAGGGAAACGCCAGGCGGGTTGGTGAACCGTAATGCGTTTATTATTCAAGTTCAAAGAGCCGGAAAAGCAATAAGTGCTACCTTCATACCGTGCATTGCATCGTCCCGGGGGAATTGCAGATTGAGCTTAAAACATTTTTTTTACAAAACTCCCCTCATCCGGTGTTGTAGGAACAAACCGGCTCAGATCAATTCATCTACTCTGATCCCCAGTCTGGCAGTTATCGTCTACATTACTGCCGTAATAAACCTGTGTGATATTCACATTAACACGGTCTGGTGGTACATAGATGACGTTGGTATTTCATTTATATGGTTAGTCTATGCCCTTGGCTCTCATTGAAGTCTGTTCATGAAATGTACCAGGGATATCAGGCACAAGGCGCGTCTGAGTCCAGCATTCATGAACAGTACCTAGTGGAATAGTTCCGATGTCTGTGACATAGTTTGAGATTATGTATAGCCATATGTTTAACGTTGTAGATGGCTTAGTATTTTCTTAACAAAGTATTACGAAACTTCTATGTCTTATTTTGTACTGAAAGGGATGAAATGCTTTGCTCTCCAGAGCGATGCAGGCGCCAATCATATAGTGCGGTCACACGTGGCCGACCAACCAGCTCCAGTCACAGCCCAGCACAGTTTTACATAGTGAAGACCCTCTTCTAACCAACCGTCTGTCTTACGCAACCAGCAGCCATTTTTGCAGTGTTCATACCCCAACCAACAACCAAATGAACATTGCTCCACCAGAAGGCAAAACCATTGAAGCGCACATCAATATTGAGTACAAAGTACAAACCAGTCGGGATTTTGACCAAAAGCATTCTTTAGACTGTTTTAGGGACAGACAACCTACTAAAGACCACATTTCAATTTTAGATTTATTTTAAACACCGCTCTTATAGCTAAACAAAGGTTTATGGATTATTTTTACATGACAATATGGAGTTTACAAACTGAACTAAGGTGTAAATTGTGCAAATGTAATTTTCATCGGCCAACCAACCCATTTTTCAACAGTAAACACTCCCCTTCACAAACCATGTTCCCCAGTCTCTTATGTGGTTGTTGAGACTAGGTTTGACATAGTATTACTGACGTTTGTCTCTTGAATATGGTATTTTCCCCACCCAGACTGTGAGCGCCGTTCTGTAAAGCCCTCTGCCCCCCAGCCATATCAAACATGACTTTTAATCACGAGTTGTTGACCAAAGGCTTGCACGCCACCGCTCTCAGGTCTCAATAGGTTAAGAGGGATTAAGATGATTTCTGGAGAAAGCGAGTATAATTTTCTAGGATATCCTTCAGAAGACGGCGACAGACGCCCCCGGGCCTCAGCCTAATCCCAGCATCGTGTTCTGCCTACACATCAGAGGTGCATGCGGCTCGGTGGTGCTGTGTTAACGTTCTGCCTACACATCAGAGGTGCATGCGGCTCGGTGGTGCTGTGTTAACGTTCTGCCTACACATCGGAGGTGCAGGCGGTGGAGTGGTGTCGTGTGTGTTCTGCCTACACATCGGAGGTGCAGGTGGCGGGATGGTGTCGTGTTCTGCCTACACATAGGAGGTGCATGCAGGCGGCGGGATGGTGTCGTGTTCTGCCTACACATCGGAGGTGCAGGCGGTGGAGTGGTGTCGTGTGTGTTCTGCCTACACATCGGAGGTGCAGGTGGCGGGATGGTGTCGTGTTCTGCCTACACATAGGAGGTGCAGGCGGTGGGGTGGTGTCGTGTTCTGCATGCCTACACATCGGAGGTGCAGGCGGTGGGGTGGTGTGATGTCTGATTAATCCACTGTGTCCAAACGGACAAAATGTTGTTTTTTTGCAATGTGCATCCATAATGGACAACGTTTTGCACACGTGTGTGTGCTATATTATGATAAGGTTTTGTTGGTTGTGATGATGATAACCTCAAGTCAATTTTATCAAAGCTTGTAGCTTTGTCAAGCTAGAAGCGGTGCCTCAACACCAAGACCTTGTCGGCTTCGAAAGAGACGTTACGTCTAGCTATGAATACGAGATGCTATGGTTTTCAATGCATCCCAAAGAGTCATCGGCATCAAATATCGTGTGCCAAGTACACGTCTGCGTTCCTCTTAACGTTACACTTCGACGTCATCAGAACATTTACCACATAACCTCAGTGTCAAGCACCTCGTTCACCGCCAACACATCTAACTCAAGTTCTTTAGTTGTCACGAAAATGACTGGAACAACCGGGTTGCTTCGTGAGGGTCAAAAACTAGCTGAGAAAAAACTAGGGAGGAGTGACGGTGGCACGACGCCAAGCACAGCTCGATTCCCAGTTGGGGTTTTGTAGTGCCCACAGCTGCCAGTCCAGACCATAGAAAGATGGTAATATGGCTGACTTCACTTGAAAATATCTCGTTAGCATTAACTTGAAAGTTCATCTGTGTTGGTAGAAGTCATTCTGAATAAAGTTTAAAAACTAATTTTCAACGCAAGAGTTTGACTTACCTCTCATTACATCTCATTAGGATTGATCAGTCTCCATCCAAACGGTTAGAATAGTTCACCACATCCCGAATTGTTCCATACGCACGATAATTTAGTGTTAATTACCGGCTCCGAGGTCTATATGGTGTGATAACGCCTGCTTCTTTGCTATAACCCACCGAATAAAACCACTGAGTGAGCGAAGTGTCTTATGAATTCAAAGTTCGCTTGTACTGATGCGGTATCTATTTGATTACGTATTTCGCACAGAATAATACGTCAATAAATGTCAAGACGGTAAACATTTTTATTCAACGAAGAAACGTGCTATAAATGTTGATAAAAATAGTCTACTCCCCTGCATAATGCTATTCTCAAGTGGTCATTAATTAGGCTATTTGGCTAATTAATGACCGTGAGCAACCCGTCATAACCGACATGAAATGCGGCCTTCTGATTGGTTGATGTCGTCTGGCTATATGATGATATCATTTAACATGATGGTATTTTGTCGTCATGTCATCCCAATAAAGTTGAATAGTGCGACAGACATGGCAGTGTCCAGGAGATAGACTTTTAGACAGAGCCGTCATGTCGCGCGGTCTGGGAAGATACAACCCTTACGTGTCCCTCAGAAAATGTGTCATATCCTAGGGTAACGTGAAAAGTTTAAGGACAATGATGAAATATGAGGGTCTTTTCCCTTGGTACACGTCCAACCACACGGAGCCATATTCACTGACCCCTACTTCCGCTCATCACATTCCAATTTCGAGAGGAAATACCGACGGTTCGTACGTTAGGGCAGTCGATTTCATCCGCGGGAATTGATTTGAACTTGACGACGTCTACCTCACATGTCAAGGTGGCAGTGTTTTGTATCTGGTGACGATATCCCACCATTGAGAATAAAGGACGGCTCAAACGACTACTGAAGCAGCTCTGGGAAACGCATATGCAAAAGATTTAGTGCATATATATTGCATAATCGTTTAGGAGGATTGAACCCACTTATTTAGTGTCAAGTCAATTTTCCGTTCATTTCTTTAAACAGTAATTAGTTACATTTCACGATGATATTCAGGGAATGAAAAGTGACGTCATAGCATAGATCTAATTCGAACGTGTAGAGAAGATGGTACCTATAAATACATACATGTATTTATAGACATCATCAAGTATGAAGAGACCCTGGTACGGGTAATACGTAAGTGTGCTAGGCTATAGGATGTGCCCTTAAAGGAGTCCGAAACTCCACAAGAGAGTGTTATTTTCCGATAGATATTTATCTATTGGAAAATAACACTCTCTTCTAGAGTTTAGTCCACTTTTGAATATCAATGTATTTCCGGTTTGTCACTCAAACCCTACCAGTGAATCGCAATTCCACCTTCCCACACAGCCTGACCCGAGGACCTCTGAATGTGCCGGGCTATCCCCACAGCGGCCCGATCAACCCCGGAGATTGGTACGGCTGAAAATCTCTATAGAATCCTTCTTATCTAGACAGAGTAGTCTGTTTATCATGTTTACAACAATGCGATAATTTAAAAGTAGATAAGGACAATCCGCTATCAGTTGAGCTGATTATCTCACAGCTTGAGAACGTGACCTGCTGGAAGTGACCCGCAGGACAAAAATATGCATACAAGCTATAAAAAAGGTACGATGCTGGGAAAATTGACAAAACTAGAGTTCCAAGATATCATACCTTCGTCAAATGATATAAGGTATTTTTAATCTACACTTCCGGACGTTTTGAGTGGCATCCATAACTCTTCTTCAGCGTCACTAGAATGAATAGGCAGGAAAAAATGCATTTCAAGTTCACCTTACTAGAAAAACCGGTTGAACATTATAAATGTTCCCCATTGATTATGTCAATAAGGTTTTCAGTTGCATGAATTGATAATTGCCTCGTTTGATCATTTTCTCTACCCAAATAGCATAAATTGTATAATGTATGAAAGTTTTATCTTAGTAAAAAAGCCATTGCAGCATTTCCTCATTATGTAATTATGTAAACGAGGCCCTGATTTTCATAATTCATGTCCAATAACGTTCACCTTTGCATAGCATTGTGCCACAAGTATACAGTAACTGCCATTTACGACTATAGAATAATGGCATTTTAAATTAATCATTCAAAGGAGGTTTTTATTTATTTTGAACTTTCCTCACTCATTATGCAAATTATATCTTTATTTGCATATAATATGTATAAGTAGCACCTGATTATACCTACAAACTATCATTAGGACCCATCCACAGCTTCTTGAGTAATACGATTAACACAGAGACACACACACACAGACACACACACAAACACACTCACTCACACACACACACACACACACACACACACACACACACACACACACAGACGCCATCTTAAACCCTATTAGCGTAAAATAACATCCCGATGTTTCACTAACCTAACATACCACTGAAATAGTGAATGTAGACGTTGTTCGTTAGCACTTGAGCGCGGAAATAATTACCAATATGTCAAAAGTGCAGAGCACAATTCTTCCAGCGGTGTTTCATTTGTCAAGGCATGTGGCCCTGAGCTAAAACGACGACCTCTGCGGGCCTTCGGTTCCATTTCATCAGTATTCAAACAAAGTGTTCTTCCAAATTTTCCAATTTCCAAGGATGACATTCAAAATTGAATCATTCTCACACCAATCTCAACATGATAAAAGAATAAAGGTTGCCAACTTGAGCTGGACGCACTGAAGCCATGTTGCTGTTCTAATCATTAATCATGTTAGCGTGACAACATCAATAACAACGACACATTGCTTCGTGTCAGAACCATCGCAAGGAGGGGACCCTCATTAATTCCCCAGGCCTGTGCAGGTCATGCGTCGCACGACGTGGGAGCCTCCAAGTCTAAGTAAGTAAGTAAGCGAAGGTCAAAGTTCATCAATCACGGTCCCGGTGCTGTTTACCGTTTCTTCAGACAGTGCAGACATCGTGCCTTCAACTTAATCATGGGCATGAGACAGGCTACGTTCAATCACAACATGTTCCACCGTTGCCATGGACACAGACGGCAATTGCATCACCGGTGGATAGAATAACAACGTCGTGATGAATGGATAAGATGGCGGGGCTGTGCAGCTGTACCAGGAGTCGTGTTTGGGGACAAACTCTGATCGCGTGTGAGCTTTAAGTATGATAAAGCTGGTCGGCGTCTTCTCAGTTTCAACCAGAAGCTAGCTTTTAGTTCTCGTGCATTTGTCTTGATGAAGTTGTCATCATCGCGATGTTGAATCCACATTTACGGTCTCTATTACTTCTTCCTGAACCAAACATCTGCACTGAAACTGCCTTGACATTGACGCACAATTGGCAGAATAAATGCCCATAACAGTCTATCGCCATTTCGCAGCAACAGCAACATTTTATTGAAATTAATGGGAAGAGAACAGTATATTACATTTCGTTTCGTTTCGTGATTCATTTTCAACGTACTTCCTAAATTACGCTTGTCTCATTTTGGCCCAACTACCATAAAGATGTACCGCCATATGTGTTATCAGTGCCGTATTCCATGGTATACTGTACTCGGGAGGGTGGTAACGACGAAAAAAGTGGACTCAATGATTGTGATAAACAACAAAATGGCTTTCAACACGGTACTTACGGTACCAAACTGTACATTTCACTACGTAATTCATGTATTATGTATCCAGCTGATGGGATGTTGTACATCATTCCTCTCTCACTATTACTGAAATTTGTTTCTATGATGAAACGAGAGGAATAATGTATTCTCAATATGAGTACAAACACATGTTTAAATATAGACGTTACTAATATAGCATTTAAAGTGGTGCACTGTGAAGCCAAATGAATCGCAGAAGACTCGCGGGATTCCATTGAAACTTCAAACATACCCTAAAGTTGTGATACTTTTAACTCGGTGGCATCCTCAGAAAAACTCCGAAACTCAGCGGTAATTGATAACAATGGGCTTATCAGCACAAAATCAAGGGGCTGTCCCCATAATACGCGGATGGAAGTTAAATCGGCAGTGATAAGGTTCTTACCGTAGGGTTTTGAGTATGATGCCCCTGATCTTCCTTTATGATCGAGTTACTTATTTTGATCCTGAAACCAAGGAACAAAGCTTCATGACGTCGTCTCCAAAGCATTTAAGCCCACATTTTCCGGGAAACACAGTCTGGTTGATCCGATAGCTTTGGCGGCCTTCCCATGGCCTATTGCCGAGGCTTTGTCGCCGCTAGAGGTCCCATGCACCACCGGCAATGGAAACCAGTGCGATCATGTGTGATAGATGTTGTTCAATCTGTGACGGTAGAGTCACCGGCACACTCTGTGGATTTCGACAATGTGAAGGTACTTGATTCCGAACAAGACTACTTTCTGAGGGGAGTGAAAGGGGCCGTTTACGTCAGAGCCTACCAACCTTCCCTCAACCGAGAGGGGGGCCGATACCGACTGCCAAACACCTTTGACCCTTTTCTGACGTCACACCTCCGGTCTGGATGTGTGACTTAGGCTTCGGGTCATTTCAGCTTGATAAGGATCAGAGGACTGATCGAAAGCTTGTTGGTAAGCGCTTTATTTTGTGTACGGATGTATTGTTCTTAAAATTGTAACGTATAATATGATAAAGATGTTGTTGTCGTTTGCCCCTGTTCCAAATCCAAACACATTAGAACTCACGGGCATGGTTGAAATGAATGACGTCATCCTCGCCCACAGAACCACGTGCCAAAGTTTTAGGATTTTTCAGGCTAACCAGCGACAAATATGAAATAAAAAAGATTTAAAGATTACAAAAGCAAAGAAAGTAAAGTGGATTCTTACAGCAAAGGGTTGGTACGTAAAAGATCATAAGTCGTCATCGATGTTCTTATCCCCTCGGCACTTGATGGCTCCATGAAGAGCCTGTTCCTAACCAATCAGATGATCTATTAAACCATCGCGTCAATTTTCGTGAATCTTTATCTTGCAAGCATCCTCGCTGACTTCCGCCGAGTCGGAAATAAGAGGCTCAATTTTAAAATGCTCAGTCGAGCGAACGCTGCCCGGTGATGGACGGAAACGTGGAGAAAAGTGAACGGTCCCTGAAGGTGAATGGGTACGAAGGGACAAGTGAACGATCCCTTAAGTGTACGCGGACGTGGAGACAATTGGACGGTCCCTGAAGTTATCGGACACGACGCACCTTCAATTAGCTCGGTATTAAATGACAAGGCACAACATGTGGGCATGCGCATTGCCCATTAACGACAACGTATACAAGAATGCCAAGAAAGTGAAAAACACCTTGATGCTAAGAAAGTGAAAAACAAAGTCAAAAACGTCCACTGCTGAAACTTAACCGCCAATGGGGAACCGCAACCACCTGTATTTAGGTGACCATGACATCCATTCCATTGCAACAAAATTCCTAACACCTCGTATAATTAACTTGGACCTGGCCTGGGTTAAATCAGAAAGGAGTTTTAAAGATGAAAGAACGTTTGCCCTTTGACATCGTGATAAACAGCCCATAGAGCTGAAACTTGATTTCACCGTTATGTATAAATGGAGAGTACGTCGGGACGACAGTAAACACTAGAAGGTATTATCATCAGGAACCGGCGTACGATTATGGACACAATACCCACAGTTTTCAAATGTATCTTTCAGCGATTAGGGTAGGCGTCTTGATGATTACATCGGCGATATTACAGTACCTAAGGTGCGCCATAACTACCGTCGCCATGGCAACCGGTATAATTTTCCCCGTTTGGTTACGGTTTATCAGGTTATTACGACAATTCGGTCCAGATATTCATGTCGTGCACGGCAATTGCCTTCGCAGGCTGACAGCCCCTCTATCATCTAGCATTAGGGAGTGTTTTCCGTGTTTAGAAGACATTTCATGCGGCTGCAAATTTAAGCTCGCGTCGTTGGAGACGAGATTCAGACTGTGAAATAAACTACTAGTCCTCACGAGGAAGGAACCATCACCGCAGTCGGTCTGGGCAGTGCAGAATTCGTCCTGGAGACTGAAAAAAAGCTTCATGGCCCGGGGGGAAATGTTTGTTGTTGGGCTTTTAATGTGACGAATCATGACGTAACTACATGACAACGGAGAAAATAGATATGCTAGTCGTTTGTTTCTCACACTCATGAATTAAGTTACTATATAAAGCTAGAAGGTAAGCAATTGTGATGACAAAATATAGGGCAAATTGAGTCTCCAGCTGTCACTGCTAATGAGAGATGTGTGTTGACCTGTTTGTTTGTTTGTTTGTTTATTTATTCGCACACAAGTATTACATTAAAACACAAAACGAAAACAATGGATAAAACAGGTGCAGGAGGAGGGAAAAAGCTTGTGAAGCTTATACTTAGTCCTCCTCCTTTAAACTAAACAAAATTGATTATGTTATATAATAATAAAGTAAAGTAATACATAGAATAATAATGATACAATAAGGATAAACAAGCAATTAATGGTATGAATTAACTATGAATGATAAAGTAACGTAATATGTAGAAAATGATAATGATGCAATAAGGATAACCATGTAATTAATGGTTTGACTTAACAATAAATAATAAATCAGCATAATACTTAGTAAATGATAATAGTGCAATAAGGATAATCAAATATTGGAATGAATTAATATAATATGATTAAAAAGAAAAAAATGTGGCTACTACAGGGGGCTCGGATGGATTAACAGATGGATTTTCAGATTACGTTTAAAAGTCAGGAGAGAGGAGGTAATATTCTTAAGGGAGGGGGGAAGATCGTTCCATATTTTAACACACATGTATTTAACAGACATTTGGGCAAGAGAGGTTCTGAATAGGGGGATGTGCAGATTTGTGCTTTGGCGAGTTTGATAATTATGAAACTGCGAGCGAAAATTAAGAAAGCTGTCAAAGGTATCGGGGAGAGTATGGTTTATGTATTGGGCTGTGAATAGAGCAAGTTGAAATCTGTTAACGTCATAGATATTCAAAATTCTAAGTTTCTCAAATAGTGGTGAAGAGTGAGTATAGAAACTCGAACATGTCGCAATGCGTAGAAATTTTTTCTGTAGAATTAATAAAGGGTGTAGAGAAGTTTTGTAGGCGTTTCCCCAAACAATATTACAATAAATGAGATATGGATAGATTAGACTGTTATATATGGTTATTAAGGTTCTCTGGGATAAAAGATGTCTAATTTTCCCTATGATCCCGATAGTTTTTGAAATTTTATTTAATATCATAGCAATGTGGGGTTTCCATGTTAGTCGATCATCAATAAGTACTCCTAGGAACTTAGCCTGGCATTCTTGGGAGAGAGGAAGGTTCTTTAGGAAGATATTGGTATTTTTCTTATTATAAGTCTTGTTTTTACTACAAAAGATAAGATAATACGTCTTTTTAATATTAACAGATAGCTTGTTGGTTTCGAACCATGTGATGACTTTTTCTAATTCCTGATTGGTTAGACGTATTAACGAATCATAGTCTGCATGTGAGAGGAAGAGATTTGTATCATCAGCAAATAGGATAATAAAGAATATTTTGGATGCTTCAGCAAGATCATTAACATATATTAAAAACAATAAGGGTCCCAGAATTGATCCCTGGGGAACTCCACAATTTATCAGTTTGCATGAAGATGTATAGCCATTGAGGGTGACATATTGTTTTCTATCAGATAGATAGCTCTTAAACCAGTTGAGTGCCGTGTCAATAATGCCATATTTATTTAGCTTTTTGAGAAGAATAGAATGGTTTACCGTGTCGAAAGCCTTACTTAGATCTAAAAATATCCCTATGGTAAATTCATTGTTGTCAATAGCTGTAGTAATTTTATCGATTAATTGAATAAGTGCCATGGAAGTAGAGAATCCCCTTCTGAAACCATATTGATGTTTGTATAGAATGTCATTTTGATCTAAATGCTTTAAAAGACGATTGTATATCAATTTTTCGAGAATTTTGGAGATGCACGGTAGAACTGAAATAGGGCGGTAATTACTTACCGAGGTAGAATCATTACTTTTAAATATAGGAATCACTTTGGCAATTTTGGTTGACCTGTCGGAGAGACATTTCTGCTGTATTAGCTTCCTCGTTGTCCATCCCATGGACTGACCTTCCGTCAAGAGGGAAATGCGTCCTCACCCGACCTCCATCCTGACATAACAACAGGGTACCAAACTATAGGGTACACAGCACACACAGATGAACACTGTAGTTTATACGTAGTTAGTACATTGTCAGGGTTTTCTCCGATTGCAATTTAGTACGTGCCTAATGAAATAAGACAAGCGCTCTATATTAGTGAAGCAATTACCATCCTACAGCACCAGATGTGGTCTTGGCCTACAGCTAATCCCGGTGGCACTAAATTTAGAATCTCCAGGGCTATTAAACTGGAGATTACAGCTACGTTTGTTAGAAGTGCGAGGGATGGGCGAGCGGGAGGCAGCCTCTGGGCATTTCTCTTTGAAATATGCCGAACAAAGTCGCCCGGAGCTCCCCCGTAGTGGTCCGCGTTTTAACCAAACATGCTGCGTGCAAGTAATTAGACAACAGAGTGGGACCGACAGGAAGGCAATTTTTTTACACGGCGCGGTATCACCCAACAGGCCACCGTACACAGTTGGACGCGGAACGTACGTAAGGCGCACAGTGGGGCGTACGGCATTCATGTAATTGTCAATAAAAGTACAAAGGAAAACATTGGAGGTAATTCTAGCGCCACGAACAACCGTAAAGGTCTCAATCTTGTGGTCTAATTCGTCTAAATCACGAATGATTGTGTGTGGCACACGTAGGACGAAACCTCGTTTAAAACACTGGCAGAGTAATAGGTGGTATGTGGTGGACAGCAGAGCTAATGCAGGTTGATCTGGCCACGTTCACTGGGAGTATGGGCCCGGTCATTGCCTAATCGATTGTGGTTAGAATGTGGTCACATCAAACAGGCCCACACCAGGAGAAGGTTTAACTCAAACAATCACAACGCAGTTATTCTGATGGGTTCCCCGATATCCTCTGTGGTTATTGACTCGAGTAATGGACGTGTGCAATTGTCACTGGTTTTAGTTGGCTCCTTGGCTCATGGGTGCAATCCTACGGGGGAGTCAATTGTTTTTTCTCCACGCGCGGCTAACATTAGTGAACAGACATCCATCATCAACACTGCAGGTGTGGCATCAATCATGTTCCGCTCCAGTTTTTGTCATGAATATTGGTCTTAAGGTATTTCTAATTCCGTTTCCTCCCCTGTGAGATGCAAATGAAAAAGGGCACGGGAGTTTTGGTACATTGTTTTTCATCCGAATGCCTTTTGTTTGTTTGGCTTATTTTAACCACATGCCGCTTTTCATTGAGGTCATGAGGGAAGAGGTAAAGGCCAGACAAAATATTTTACAAAGATACAGTTTACATCATTGTAAGTCCCTGTAAGTTTATAGACATATCTTGCACATACATGGTACACAAAGTGCATAAGATTGAGAGCTGCTGCATGATTCCAGACCGTTCCTTTTGGTCGTTTCTGTTACTCCAAGAGTCCCTTAACGGAAGCTAGAGTTGAGGCTGTGCGTATGTCCTGTGGCAGATTGTTCAGTTGTTGGGTCTCACCGACAATATACAGATCTTGTATACCATGTCTGCATATTGTGGATTCCACAGTGATGCCGGCGGTCTTTATCTTACGATAAAACAAAATAATTTCATTAATGTTTTTCTTACACGAAGATGATTCTATTTTACTTAAGCGCATATGCAGTCAGGGTCCAAATTTCCCTCAGGGGGTGGGCGTGAAGTGCTTATTTGTCCACCATTCCGAGTTTTCCATAGACACAGTGTGCTAGGCACACACAGCTCACGTCTGTCCGGGATCCGCTGACCTATATGTACTGTTGCCGTCACTGAGGGTTGATATCATTTTGTGCATTTTGATATCATCTGATATGAACGACTTGGTACTGGTGAAAAGAACTTAGTTACGTGCTGTAAAATGGTACGTTTTAATCATTAATTGTATTCAAAGGGTCGTTAACCGATAGGCCGTGACCAAAATGATATAAGCAAACCCCATATATACGCTATGATACGCAGATTGAATATGGTATGCATTTTACCTGGAGCAAATATGAATCCTGGCAGGCAGACTGTTACAATTAAGTTCACATGCAATTTCCTCAGGCCTAATTCTTCATCATATTACATGTCCTAATTGACTGACTTCATTGTCATAAAGTTTTTATTTGATCGTGATCATCTGCCATTTTACCACGACGTGATTCATCAATACAATGTCTTATGTCTCCTCCCCAAGATCTTGTGTGTGAAGAAAACATGTCTGAAAATACAGAATACTTGTAAAAACACTTATCCAAATTCTTCCGACTGCCATTCTTAGCAAAATACACCACCTTCGAGCAGTCTGTTCACGTTTTATACCTATTGAGTTATAAATGGGCTTGGTCCTGCATTCCCAATACACGTGATTCCAAAACAACCCCATCATTGAATGCGGTTAATGCATTCTACGTTAATCCATATCGTTCTGAATATAAATCCCACCCCCCATATGCATATAATGAAAATCCATGTCTATACTATAGTGTTTACAGGACCCACATCTTGGGTATATGCGTCTGTGGAAACATACGGCGGATGTAACAATATCACATACACCACAGGGACCAGAGGCACAAATCTACCCAGGATACAGTCATTCAAACAGCTCAAGCTACCTTAGAAACCGCCAAAGCTATACAAGCATACGCACACTACAATGGAAACCATATAACATAATGCACAGCAATGGCTATAAATAGAGTGCCCTACAATCGTTGTATAATTGTGCTGGCTGGGCAACACAGTCAGAAGCCGTCGTTCGTTGTAGTCGCCGTGATTGCGTCACTTTTCACCATTCAACAGAAAGAAAAATTGGATTAAAACGCCTTTTTCGCTTATTCTCTTCACAAATGACAATCTGAACATGCAAAAACAAAGCGGGTGGAGCACGGTGAAATGGGGTACAGGGTTACAGTGAAACATTCGGTCAAGTAACGAGACGTGCAAAGCTATCAAAATGTCAGCACCACGGACAGCATCTGTTTACGTCGCCCCAGTTGTTTTCATGGAGCTAATCAAAACACAGTGAACAAATAACACAGTGTTTGTGCACATAATGCACAGCAAATGCTATAAATAGAAAAGCCCTACAATCGTTGAATAATTGTGCTGGCTGGGCAACACAGTCAGAAGCCGTCGTTCGTTGTAGTCGCCGTGATTGCGTCACTTTTTGCCTTTCAACAGAAAGAAAAATTGGATTAAAACGCCTTTTTCGCTTATTCTCTTCACAAATGACAATCTGAACATGCAAAAACAAAGCGGGTGGGGCACGGTGAAGTGGGGTACAGGGTTACAGTGAAACATTCGGTCAAGTAACGAGACGTGCAAAGCTATCAAAATGTCAGCACCACGGACAGCATCTGTTTGCGTCGCCCCAGTTGTTTTCATGGAGCTAATCAAAATACGGGAAATAGCACAGTCTTTGTAGCTCAGTCCGTGGAACAACAATTCTATATGTAATCAATAACAGCAACATCGGCATTTGGTTGTAAATTGTGATTCCTGTATCTATTTATAACGCACATAATAGGCATGCTTCTTTGATGCAGGCTGAAGTATTTCCAATCTTTCACGCCAACTGGTCTACTGGTGAACCACCCACAGATCAGTGTGCAAACATTCCGCGCAAACCGTATGATGTATCAGAAACATGACTCACACTAAAAGCAACATTAACTGTGCAAAGTAAACTCAATTATCAAACAAAGCAATCGCAACAGATGTCTGCGCTGGGACTGCTTGCTTAACTGGTAGTGACAAAGGGAAATACGAAAAACATTTACTCATCACTCATCAATGTGTCAGACAACACAAATAGAGTCAATCACTGTTCAGGTCCGGAAGGCATGCTAAACAACTCGTCCAAATCGAGATAAAATGTTTGCTGGAGTTGAATTATTACAGCTATACATTAAAGACCTAAATCCAGCTAATGAAAGTATAATATTCCGATATTGTATAACTAAATTGCATTCCTAATCCTTCCATGTGCCATTCGGCCCTGACCGAAACTGTCAGTATGGTACAGAGAAAAGCGGATATTGCAAACCTCAGCTGTCGGGAACCAGTGGAGTTTAACGGATTCGTGCCTGTAGGACACGATTTGCTCTATCGACTCATGCGTATGCTTGATTGTACACGTAGAAATGATTTTGATAGCAATAAGTTTCCATAGATATCTATATAGATCCCTGGTATGGAGATTTATCTCTACCTTTCAAAGATATAAATTTATGTTTGACTATTTCCTCCCAGGGGATCCCCGTTGCTGCTCGAGGCTGGGATGCCAGCCACCCTTTAGTTGAGCATTTGATCTTAAGTTAGCGGGAGGAGCCTAGACTCATTCTTCATGAGTTCCCAATTCCCTGGTGAGCACTTCGCACGATACTCCAGGGTCTTCAGGACAGGGTCATCATCCCCTCCTGTCTGGGCAGCACAGGGCCCCACACCGCACCTCAGTCCCGACCAGGCCTCATCTGTTTCTTTCCGGACTATTGATTACAGATCGTTACCCTGGTCCTGAACCTCACAATTTATCTGCGCGATCTATCAGCACACAAAGGCATTCCGCCAGGCCAGTGTATAAGGCTATCCCTATATGATGACTCAAAGGTCCTGTGAAGTAGTTCGGTCATCACTATGTACATTTACTGTCAGGGGGGGGGGGGGGCAATGCGATTTGACAAAATTAGCAAAGATGAGTTCTGGAGTTAAACCACGTACTTATCGTAGCCATTGGTGAGATATCAGCCCACAGTACGAATTGTTCTACCCTCTCATCATCGAAGTGCCAAGCCGCATGTTTCCCAGGCTTCTAAATGATAGCATATAAAGCAATAAATAGTTGAGAATGATATCTGTTGGCACCGCTCTTATGACACCCGGCCCCCGGGGCAGGCTGACAGTGATGTATTAAAACCGTCTCATTCTTAACTCTCAGGTCCGGCCTTTCACACTTGGCGATATCGTTTCACCGTAGATACATTAATAAGAGCGCTGCGGTAATGATAAGAAAGATGATGAATGTTTCCGCCACAGACAAACGCATGCCATATTCCTGTAATAACAACTGAACTGATTGATGCACCATGGGCAAAATTGGGCCTCCAGACATCTGGCAGTATTCACGTATTCAAGTTTATACTGTGACAGAATAGACGATGTAAGATGCACCATTATGGGAGTGGGATACGTGGTGTTAGGATGACTGCGGTTGATAAAATAAAATTGGGATTCCAGACATCTGGCAGTATTCACGTATTCAAGTTTATACTGTGACAGAATAGACGATGTAAGGTACACCATTATGGGAGTGGGATACGTGGTGTTAGGATGACTGCGGTTGATAAAAAAAACACTGATGTTTGGTGCAGTATAATATGGACAGATTGTGTCCGTACAGCATGCTATGTATCTATCATTAAATGTTTATCGATGTGTTTTGCATAGATACTGCCACGTAAAACAAAATACAAAGATCAGCTCCAGCTTGTTACATTGAATTGGTTCCATGGTGCCAGGGCGGGTTTCCATCAGAGGTCGAAGGTTTAAGCCCAAATGGCAGTTGTTTATGCAGGAGTTCACCCTACAGGGAACACACCCAACATGTTACTGTCACACAACAGCACAGCTATGACTCTTCGCACTCTTCGAGTGTCGCTTTTCACATGGTGGATAGGGGTAAACTTGTGAAGAAAGCTTCCTTATTGTTTGGGATCATTGCAGAGCGGTCTTGTCATGTATGGATCTCTATATGTGTGGTTCTAATGTTTTTTTGTGCATCCAACAGTCGTCTTTTCCTCCCTACAGCACACACTCTCCCTTCGTTACACAGTTTATGGAACGTGAATATTCTTACAGAGTTAGTTATCCAATACCAATTCTCTGTAGAGTTAATAAATCCATCGTAAAACAACAAGCTTAATTGCAGATATCATGCTTCAAAGCAGTCTTGCCAAATATGGAGATATCCCACAGCTTTATATAAGGCAGAGTCAACAATTGGCAATTCGGAAAGACGGAAAGTTGTCCTAAATTTCGCTGAATTCCTCAGAGTGAGAGATGCTCTAATACGTGGTGGTTTATACACTGGACACACATGATGATGGTTGACGTCTTATCCGTTACGTGAATCGCAGACAACCCAAAATAAAAGTAGAATAACCTGATATTTATGGTACTGTATCTTAGAATCACAGATACGACTTTGGATGACGATCTCGAAGCTATGCATATCTGGACCAACGGTTCTGTATGTCACTGCCAAACAAAGCATGACAACATGGGGTTTTTCACATGTTCCACAAGGCACGGGTACGGTATAGAGAGGTAACCCATGGCAGAACCAGCTCATCGCAAATTTCTGTACCTGAATTCTCAGGTATATTCAAAGCGTCAGAAATCAGGGACTAAGACGGTACACCGGTAGTGTTTTGATAATCGCTAACACAAATACAAAAGTTATCCTTACCTATTGTTGACACCACTGTTCCTACGAAGTAGAAGGCCCCGGGAAAGTCCCAACGGGGCCTTTTGGAGGTGAGTAGGCCTCGTGAGCTAGCCTCGGCGTGCGCCTCCAGTAATTGGTTCAGGTCCGAGATGTTGATGTCCGGGTACCGCTGGCGGAACAGTTCCAGGGCTGTGTCGTACTCCCCTCGGTCCTCCTGTTCTTTGTCGTATTCAAACTCCGAGAAAATGGCGGCTCCGATGATCATGTAGCCAGTGATGAAGAAGGCTAACAGGATGAACCTGGCGTTGTCTTCATTCAGCCTTGGGCTGCAGCAGCAGCAAGCGGCAGCCATGGCACCCTTACTTCCTGTACTGCGCTGGTTCCGTCCCGAACATAGCACGTCCACGTTCCACGGAGCGGAATCCTTAACCCCAAGTAACTCCCTCCTGAGCCTAGGTAGACATTCGAGACAGGCACCGGTCGGCCATGACACCTCCCCGTCACGTTTCTGTTTTCTCAGGCTGCACCTCACCAGTCGAAATGGTAATCACAGCACTGACGGTTATGTCAGTATCGTCACCTTAGAAAAGGCTGGTAATTCACCTTCGCAGCACCAAGGCAAAAGTCGATTCAAAGGATGGAGACAAAGAGGAACTGAAAGGTCTACGGATAAAATACAAACCATAGACGAATGGTCCTGACAGCGCTGCTGATTCAACTTCGGAAGTCCATTCCAATGCTCCGCGGAACACTATTTGTCCCGAGGTGTTTGCTTTTCATTAATCAACAGATCTGTGAGATGCTGTCAGATCTGCTTCGAGAGATCTGAGTATGCGAAAGCTCAGGTGATTCAAAAACAGTTTAACAATACGGAATGGCAATAACAAAATTCGCCGTGTAACTTAATACCTCTGACTGAGGCTGTTTTCCGGTAGTAAAGTCCCCTGGTCGCCTTGACGATCTGACGCGCACACCGTGTGAAGTGCTCCCGTGGTTACAGGGCTGATGGGATCAGGTTCTAAAAGCCCGCCATCTGATCAGTACTAGAACCGTACAGAACTCCTTCTTTTAACCGCTGCAGGGGCTTCCTAGCCAGAAAATAGGTGTTGCGACACTTCTGTTATCTCCTGCCTATCCAAGGGATTGCCACGCAGATGTGGTCTCCATAAATCCGCACCAGATATCACCGGATAGCCTCCTCTGGCGTTGGATCCATTTCCGATAAGGAATCAAATAGAATAGGCGAAAGCGGTTAGTGATAGGAACCAATCAATACCCCAGCTATGTAGGCCAACCAGGCTTGAATGATGTCAGTCCATGTTGAGAGAACAGGGAGAGATAACGGGCGGGTAGATTGGAGTGCCGTAACGGGCTAGCTGGTACAGCGTCGACACGTTACCGCTTCCCCAAGACCTACCGGCACAACGCGATGCCTAGCTGCTCCAGCCCGGGCAGGGCTACAGCACGACGCCGGTACGAACAACGTGCCGTGAGACGACGTTAGGTGCCGGGCCCTGGGAGAGGAACCGCTGAATGCCCTGCATATCCACGGCGGGCAAGCAGGCACTGCGCGCAATTGGACGGTATCATTGAGGGGTGGGCTCGCCGCGTTTTATGATAGCCAGTCGTCCAACTCTAGGGGACTAACCGTTCGATTCGTGGGGAGGAGGACACGGTTGTACATTTGCTTTGGTGCTAGATTACATTAGAAATTCGAGTCGAGTAAATGTAGCCTTCCGTGAGTGCAGAATTTAATGTCAGAGGTCAGTTCGCCTTCCCTTCGAGTTTTTCAACACTGACAATATGTTGTAGCCAAATTATATATTAATAACAGAATACAAATGTACAACAATAAACCTTTTCTTAATACTGACTAATATCAATAAACTGGTTGATGATAGAGTTTATCTAACATGTGGTCTTGCTGCCGGCACGCCTTCACAGAACAGCTAGTGGTGCAATAGAAAGGAATGGTGACTGATAAATGCACTGTAAAGTCCACATAAATTCAAAGATACGCATCACTTTAATAAATTCTTCCGGACCTGCCCACTGAGCTGAAAAATTAAAGATACCTTGTCCGCCTTCCTGGACAGCATTGCTCACAGTACCTGAAAGGGGGCGTCCTTGTCGCCATGTGTTGGGCACGTCTTAAGTAATTGTATCGGGAACAGAACAAGTTGAACAAATATCGGATGTTCCTTCATTCCATGTGCACACTTGAAAAAAAAATCATTTTTTGTGTGTCAAAACAGACATACACCGTACAAGATGGATCTTTACATAATCCATGAACACTCGGGCTTTTTTTTGGATTGCAGCAGCCAAGGGGCTTAAGGTAAAAGTAAGATATATGTAAATAATGACAAATTGGTCGTATCATGTCATGTCGTTTCGTTGTAGTAAGATATATGTAAATACATGTAATAACAAATTGGTCGTGAAACGTCATGTCTTTTCTTCAAACATTTCTGTCTGAAACACAAGGAAATGATGGCTTAAGTTATTTATCAGATCAGCATTGATCAGCATTTGCCCTTGGTAGAAGTTGGATTGTGTGCATTGCGCAATCACATCTACCCATGAATTGCACAGGCACAATGAACAGCTGTTTGTCCATCATGCTCTGAGTGCTGGCGGTCTGTATTTGCTGTGCCTGTTTCACAGTGTCATTGCCCTCAATGTTTACGAAAGAGTTATGCCAGTCCGCATGACGACGGCATCCATGCATCAGATGTAATCAAGACCAGTCTTCCCAAACCTTTTTTAAATATAAGAACTACAGACAATTCAATATCAGACCACCATACAGAAGGCAAACGCCAGTGAATATCAATTACCAGCTACATCGTCCGTCCACACACAAACAGAATGATATGCAGAAATAATCCTTGATGAACTACGAATAGCCTATCTTATCTGCCTGGCACACAGGGGCCATGTCCCAGAGGTCATATTGAATTATAATTCAGGAATTGAGGACGCGACAATCGACCCAGGGAAATTATGTGACTCTCGAAATATCGGGTTAATGACCTGCTCCGAGGACTGTGATGCGATGCGGACCGCCGATAACAGCCCAATAGATATGCTCACCAGGCGGTCTATGATAGATGACGAAACGAAAGTTTATCGAAAGACGTTGCAGATCATTTGCTATGGAGCTAGGGTCTGTACAGTGAAAGTCTAAAACAAGGTTGTGTGCTGTTATCCGATTTTCTAGTATTGCAGACAAAACAAAAATTAAACAAGCCTGGCAATAAAAATGTTATCAAATTATCCACAAAGTTCCATCTTTTGGCTGAGGTTTGACGCGCCACATGCGCACTGTTGATGTAAGCCACAAAAATCAGAGGCCAAAGAATAGTTCCCTGTGGTAGGCCAGCTGTCGCCACGGTCAACCTCAGCCGGGCATGACCCAAATTGTCTGCAGATAGTCGCTGCATTTTCTGCTTGGATGATTCACCGGATGATTATTAGTGGTGACAGAGAAATAACTAATAAGTGAATGCAGTTTATCCGAGCCGTGCTTGTTTTTTTTTCCCGCCGAAGAATGACGAGAATCCTGCCTGGTTCCCTGTCTTTGTTCGCAGGGCATGCGGCAGGGACCCTACAACTGCCCCACCGGTCTGTGAGAGACAAACGTTACCCTGTCGGACCCCAATGGGGTGACTACAGGACACCGTCAGAACATTTGACGGGTGTCTGCCGGAGACAAACCTAGGAAGGTGGAAAGTAAAAAAAAAATAACTGGATGCCTGCCGGAACCTTCCGGGACCCCCACGGGGCAGCGTGAAGGCACCGTTTGATTGTGACCACGACAGCCGGTAAACAGCCGGTGTCCGCCCGACTTCAGAGCCCGGCCGTGGCTACATCCCTCACGGGCACCGGGCCAATTGTGACTTAATCCTTAACAATCGGACAGACGCCCAGAAACCATGCGCACGGTACTCGGATATACATCATCGGTCAGCCTTTTCAAATCAAACGTCATTGTTACATAAACAGATCGATGTTACAGGTCCTAGTTGGTAAACGTCGCAATGTTGTGTCGTGTATTAAGTGCGCGACGTGTGGCCAGTCTGCTTCTTATTCTCCTACTTCCCTACTTACTTCAGAATCTACGGATCTGGTTGTCTCCAAGGTCCTTGGTCTCTCCTGCTAACAAGCAGTCTGGCTTCTTCCACGTTGAAAAGGATGAAAATTGGCGACTGAAATTCCAGGGAACAGCTAACCCGGATGTTGTGGACGACGTGGCCGAATGGCTGGGAGTGGGCAAGCTTGGAGAGAAGGGATTGTGTGCACCGGGAAGTTTTAGACTTGCCACAATGGAAACTTGTATGCCATGGCTTGGGTGCCAAGAGATGTCTGACGAAGTGACCGTACAGAACATGTTCGCACGTGGAAAGAGGAAGAAGGTAACTGTACCGTTACATCTCTGGTTCTTGATTTATGAGCTTGGCACATGAGGACTGGTAAACCCAGTTGGATGTTTGAAAGTTTGACGTAGTATATGTAGAGGCGCGGCAAGAATATAGCCTATGTAGTACTGATACACCTATGTAGTAATGATACACCTACGACAGCATATACAAGTCCCAGGTAAATTGCAAGTAAAATCAACTATCGCCCAGCGTCGTGCGATATACAAACTTTTTTTCAATGTAGCACCTATCAGTTTACTTATCTATACATGTATGTTGTACATCATGTACTTCATCTTCTGAGCCCTGGGAGATTTTGTCCTGTTCGTCTTATATCCCTTCGCTGGGGACAGGCTTCATTAGTTGTGTGGACCATTAGAAGTGAATTGCCTCAAGGCAAGCTGGCAACAGAGACAGGGCATCGAAGAATAGACCCTCAAATTACCAAACGGCGAACGCGTGGCGAACTCACTGCAACCTTAATTGGATTATGTAACGCTTGATAAGATTTGCTTGGTATGTACGAAATTCGCGTAGCCACCCTCTGAGAAATTGGGGGTGTCACACGTAACTCTCGTTACACACATTACCTATATAACATAACATCTAAAATGCGTCATAACGGATCTAAAAACAGGAAACTTTTAGCCTAAGCTGGGTTTACGCATCATACGGTGTTTGTGATTGTTTCCCCAAATATATATTTTACTGTAAATCTTTATAATATTAGAGGTACCCAACTTTGAAAACTATCCTTAGTCGATGCATGTAATGCCATCTTCCATATCTCTCATCTCTTGAAGATTTCCGTATACAATGGTATATATGTATCAACACTTCATGCAAAGAAACAGCAGCCTGTAAGTCTGACATGTAACAGATTTTCCATGTACATTTTGTAGGTTTACAACGCTACCTGGAGAGGCCACACCGTGGCGTACAGCAACCTGAGTAACACTCAGTACACTCCGCACTTCCTCCGTGATGTAGAGATGCTGCGGAACATGCAGCCGACTTCTCACGTAGTGCAGCTGGTGGGATCGTGCAACGCAACTCTCCTCACACAGTATCACAGACTCGGATCTGCATCTAAGATTGATAAAATCATCCTAGATAGGAAGTCAAACGATGTTCGGACAATATTTAACGTGGCTATAAGTTACATAGAGGCAATACATTTCCTCCACAATAGTCCAATCGGCACAAGAGTCATGACTGACTCGGTACAACTCCGACATGCTCTATCCCAATTTCTCGTCACAGATGATCTTAGACTTGTCTTAAACGATTTGGATGATATTCCAGAAGTAAATCCGGAAGAAAATCTTTTTATCAAGTGTAGGAGTACACGCAATAATTCCAGTTTTATTGCACCTGAACATCGACGTTTTCCATTAGATCGACCAAGAATGTCTGCCTGTGATGAAAAATCTGACATTTGGAAAATACCACCTGTTGTCGACTTCTTACTAGGAAATGTAAATGGAAGTGATGTTGTCAGATCACACTTGTTCGAAGTGCACCAACGGTGTCAAAACTTGGACCCAAAGCAACGACCAAGTGCCAAGGTAGTATTGAAGGAGTACAAAAGGATTAGAAATATGCTTTTCCCCGAATAAAGGCCCAATAAAAAGCGTAATCATTGGGGTAGTGAATATTTTCTGAAAGAAGTACGTAGACCGTTTTATTTGAGGCTGAAAGATCGAGTAGTAAAGGGGGCCATTTACATCAGGGGCAACAACCTTCTCTCAACAGGGACGGGGGCGATATCAACTTTCAACAACCTTTGACCAATTGATAACATCATGCATACGATAGGTCACGTGTCCAGAGCAATTGGGTGGAGAAGGGTGAACACTGAACAGTTGAAGAAATTCCGATTAGTTAATTTTTAGTTCAAGAATTTAGTTTTCTCCGTAATGTACAAACTCAGATTAACATTCATGCCAAAGAAAGGTCGGCATTTTAGTTGCTGAAGCATTTTTGCACAGTGTAAGGCATTATTCGGTGACCATGGTTGCACATAAAGAAGTAGCATGTTGAAATCAAAAAAGGCATGAAGTTAGCCCTTAGCAACATCTAAAAACTCTAATGAATAGAGCTCAGAATAAAGCATGCAGCTGAATAGTGTAATCACATCCGTGAGTTATTTTTTTGTCTATTTTCTTATGTGTCTGCTTCAAAACTTATCATTCAAAATCCTTTTTACAGATTGTTATGATATTTGGTATGTTCTCAGATATCAACATCGTGGCAAAAATGACGATTTCGTCTCCTTAGCTGCTTTGCTTTGGACTTTACTTTTGAACCTGTTTTTATATTTTGTCCTCAACATGCTTTGGCGTATAATCCTTTTTGGTGGTGGATAACTTATGATCTTTCAAAGAGGATAACTCAAAATTGACAAGAATGATTTTTATGATTTGCGGCAAGTAAGCAGTTTAGACATACACAATGAAATGCAACTCATGCAAAGCAGTAATAACATTACATAACTAATGGGATCTATACTTTGTCATTCATCCATCGGCCTTGATTTGCGGAGAAATAAATGCAAGGAAGTTTTTGTTAGGACAGTTTCGGCCGGAAAAGGATGGATTTTCATGGTTTTGGACATAGATCCGGAATGCCATTCCAACATTGCCCCCTCACTGGCCGACTGTCCCAGGTTTCTAGGTCAAAGACCTCTAGCTCCAAAGGTACATGCATAGCCCACTTTCTACCAGCAGCTATAATTCCAGAAGCCAGCCCTGCCAACATTGTCTGCCTGACTGGAATTACAAACATTCCTATGGACTACCATTCATGTGGACAGATGCCTGTACAATTCCTAGAATTTTTGCAGACTGAACACCATTTGGCTCGCTCCTGTGGCGTCGCCTAAAACACTACATTCTCTTCCGTGACCTACATATGACGTCGGGGGGTACGCTCACACTACAGCCTGGCATGGTTTCATCATCAAAAATGGGCGCATAACGATCTCACAGCCAGTTATCCATAACTGTAAACTGTGGACCGATCGACACAGCCATTAGTTCACATCTGTTAATGTGTACAAAAACAAGGATGGTATGTCATACCAGGTTCGTGCAGATGTGACGCTATGTGTACCCCCCCCCCCCCCCCACACACACACAACAAGTGTCTAGGGATCTTATTAGCACTTTAAGACGTGTTCTGTTTTCCTTCCTGAATGACCTTGCGTGTGAGACGAGCGCACACCCAGCCGGTAGAAGGACCATTGGTCGCCAGCATGACGCCGTCCTTGGTGCTGAAGAGCGCGATGTTATGACTTGTAAGTTCAAAGGTTATCTTTGAACAATCACTGCCCTCTTTCCTCATCGCACTTGAGTAACATCAATCTCCACGCTTGCTATCTTATCAGCCTGCTCCTATCTCACACGTTCTCCTGATTACCTGACATCCTTGCCCCCTGCTGCTGCTAGTTTTGAGATTGTGAAACGCCTGTTATCAAATACTTGTAAAGAGAGGATATCCTTAGATACGTTTTAGGACTATAAAATCAACCATGCCGAATTTCCTGGGATATATTTGCCAGGAAATATTGGGTGGTGCCATCATATGCCATTTATTGCCATCTTCTTTTCTATTCTTTGTATTCTCCCGTTTGTAACGTTATATTTGTATTGGTTCGAATACTTCAGCAAAATTGATCACGATGTTGTGAGACTTATGGATAGCCACGTGTCTGCATGGACCGAGCCCACTGAGGTAGACGTCCTCTTTCGAGATTTCGACCTACAAACCGGGGATTTCCCAGAGTGCAACTGCCGGGTCCCGGATGTTCGTTTGACATGACAGGCTACCATGCGTCTTTTATGGGTCCCATCCAGCATAAAGATCTGTTAGTGTTTTATCAACCATGCTCCGTATAAGTACATAGATATTGCACACCATATGTCTGAGATATGCGTAATTACTGAATAAATCTCTATCCAATTTGTAAGCGTATAGCTCAGGTAAGAAAACCGTAAAGCATGGGATGGCGCTCTTTTGTATGCGAGATAAATAGCATGCTGATCGCTGCAGGCAAATAGTGAGGAGGAGCGAATATGTAAAGCAGTTATATCGACATTAACGAAATCATTCGGATCCATTGTGAGCGTTCGGAATCAGCTTATGTGTTAGCCCAATCCTTCTTTCATTTGAACATCACTCACATAATGACTATCGAACTCTTGGTACAAATCTTCCCATTCATTGACACCTCCACATCTGTGTTTTTTACGATACAGGCATTATTGTCATTGACAGTATATTTTTGTCCATGTTGCTTTAATATACATGTTACCATTGTCTAGTCGTAGAGGTGCAAAATGTTGATAGCGGAACCGATCCCGCACACCAGATGCTTGATGTGTGCGCCGCACACTGTTATAATCATCGGTTGCGATGTTTGCGCGCCAAGCCTTGTTAGTTCTGCTGCCTGCACCTGGAACCGACGTGTCTGCAGGAAAACAAACACACCACTCACGCTCTCACCATGGTAATCTCAGCTGATTAGAAGCCAGACGTAGACAACTACGAATCTAGGTCGAGTAAAGCCTCCCTGCTGTTCTGAACGCGCACGGTGATGAATGTGTGATAAATGAGAGTCTCCATATACATGTACCACACTGTGATTTACGTCATGGAAACATGGAGATCTGACATAAACAATACAATAAAACACAGTCCTGGGTTTAATGAGTAACGTACACTCTCCATAAAGTTCTAAAACAAAACTCTTCCTCGATACACTCCATGACATTTATAGCTATTATCATAGAAGCAGAACGAACAAACATAGGCGGGCTGAAAGAACATAAGCATAAGCGCAAGCACAAGGGAAACTCGACAGCTTTAATTTGTCGCGATTATCCGTGTGTGTTTACCTTTAATTTTCTGTATGTATTTTCCCGATGCCGCGTGTGTGCAGGGGGAACTGAAGACATAACGGTTTGTCCCGTGAAACAGTAATGACGAGATAATAACAGAGAATGGTGCTCAGTGATTCTACGCCTAACTACGGAGCGTGGCTCTCAATTTCGGGCGAGGATAAATGTTTTATTTCCATACGTGTTCAAAGTCCCATGAATATTACCTAGGAAGACCCGTGGGGCCCCACTATGGGAGAAAATAACGTCAATGTTGGTTGTGTTCACAACAGAATACCTTGTCACTCTTACCTGGTTATTGATTATTGAGATGTTTTGATAATCTAGGACGTGTTAACAGCAGTGATGAAAACGTACAGGCACAAAACAGCAAGATGAATAGCTGCTCCAAGTTACACATTTCAGGTCCTCTTAATGGATATAAATTTATAATATGTATAGGAATACTGTCTCCATAGCACAAGAACAGTATCATTACACATATAGTACAAGCTGGGCATCCTTTGAAAATAAGGGTTTTAGGGCGTGCATAGGTGGGCTCCATTAAGCACTCTTTCCCACATGCCGCACCAACGTGAGAGGCAACATGCCGCATGGCTCCACAACCATGGTAATGATGACCTTTGGGATGGATCTGTATACATGCAGGGCCGGACACGAGCACGAGTTAAGATTTTGGATGCTGTTTGTCGGCATGCCGGCACTTAAGGCTGAGTTGTTTTACCGACACCACTAGCATTAGAGAGCAGAGACACCAAGGAACTAGTTGAAAATGATCCCAATAGATAGAAATAGGGGAAACGAAAGGCATTGAGAGGCTGTTCACCTCCTGACAAGATAGGCGCAGGTGTGCCTGTGGTTTGCACCAAGATTGGAAAGACAGGCAGAACCAACAAGTCTGATGACAAGATTGTTAAGGTTCACTCAGAATCGCTTTACCGCCTTTAAAGTTAATCTACTTTTCTTTTACATTTATATAAGAATGACTTTCGTTTTCTCCCTGGTGAGGTCTTCTACTTTGCCTGTTATTGAAATCAATGCATCAAAGGTGCTTCATATTCCATCATGGATTTCGTATCATATTGTCTTTCGCAAACGGTTATGCTGCACTTTGATCGAAATGGCTCTGGGACTCTCCGAGCCTGCTGAAATAGCCTGCCGCCGCCTGGATGTCTGAGACGGCTTGATTTCTCTCAATCCTCCCACCACTGTCATCATTCTCACTGATCTGCTGATCTCTCTATTGAAATAGGTTGACAAAATTGAGCCAATAATGCACGACTGTCGCGTTGGCATGTACACAGAGAACGTTCCCCTTTCATCCAATCGCAATGAGGGAAGATGCCACAGATAAAGACTACGAATATTAATGAATGTGGAATTAAGTAACATGCTTGAAGTACTCTAAGTGGCTGAGAACATATTAATGATGCAAGCACTGTGTATGACAGAAAGCTAGAAGAGTTCACGGTGCAGGCCTGTTGGCGAAGAACATATTTTCATCCAAAATCATACGGTGATGAAACGGCATGTGATGAAATGTTAACGTTATGTCTTCGTCAACTGACATGTGCATGTTGTGTGTGGGGGTGAAAAACAATTCATTATGTTTTCTCAATAGTCCAATATGTTCAACAGCAACAGCAATCCACGAAGAAAAAGTACACTACATGGAAAAAATTCAAACGTCAGTTTATGACCACAGCTGCAAACAAATCGATCCACGGAACGTTATTTTGCGAATACTTTCGAATTCAAGGATTTAGAAAATAAATGTGCACATTTTTCTGATAGTCAATCAACAACAGCCGTCTTTACCTTAATGTGGGCCGGAGATCCTTTTTATTGAGGAGTGGAGGAAAGTTCATGCAGGCACGTCTTGCTACCACAGTATGTTAAGAAACACTTCCACGTATACAATTTAGTGAAGACCCCATGCTTGAACAGTTTGGAGGTTTGAGGTGATTGAACACGTGTTTTAACACTATGGCACATATCTAGATATAAGATGTAACACGTAATCATTCATGCAGACCGCATCTCTCATCTACAGTTAGACAAGACGTAAGATTTGGCAAGATGCCGATAGGAAGTAGCAGGATCCTGGTGGAGCAGCCGTTCCTTTCATGTTAGATGATTCACTAAATCTCCAAGTCAGTGTGAGGAATGTTCTTATTGGAGAGCCTTCATTCCACTCTATGTCAAGAGTTCTTTTACATACCCTGGTGTGCAAAGGCTCCCTCGAAGTCAAAGAGTCAATATATGCACTGCACACACATTTGGCCAGGCGGAAAATAAAGTATGTAATACTTTGTTGCGTACGAAGGAAAATCTTACATAGATGTAATAGCTTAGTTGGGTAGGCCTTGCTGTATTTCTCTTTTTGCAGCCGAATAAATCAAATCAAACTTTTACCGCATCACAGTTCCTCCTTGTGTCATTCTCGTGTCAGTACACGTAACACAACAGCAAACTCTTTCTGATGTCCCAGACGTCAGGCACATTATGTTGCGTTAACGGCGTTCGCCCCACCACCGACATCAAACCCCTCTAGATCTGCTCCATCATTGACATCAACAGTGCTGCGAGGCGGGATCTGCTTTCAAAATGTGCGGGTCTGAATGGAAAAGGAGTTCCGTGCGTTCCTTGTATGTTTGAGGAGCACATCCTCATCTTAACTGCAAGGACAGTGCTAGTTTCAAAGCGTAAGAGGAAATGTATGGTATTTAATGGGTTTTACAATACCCATACGCATTGACTTGCAATTTTCAACATTGCCAGGTTCTCGAATGCAATGGGAAGCTCCGCCGATTCGCCCACCTAGAAGCGCAAACACGCTGTACCTTGAAGATAAAGTTGATGTCACGGAGAACAAGACTAATCACATATTGTTTGTAACGATTGGGAAATTAGGCTAGGCATCCACCCGATTATGAATGCAAACACTTTTCTTTATTGGGTTGGACTGTTCAAAGTGTCGACCAAGTAAATACTGCGAATAAATCAAACTGCAAAAAAAATATATATATATAATCGAATGTTGTTGCTGTTAACCTTGTTTCTATTATCTGATTAAATAATGGCGTACTGTACAGCATCATTATCTAGAGTAAACCTATACAAATGGTTCTCCTCTAGAATTTCTCCTCTATCAAATCTCTTTGTCCATAATACGTAGGTATTACTCTGACTGGCACCTGAACCTGAGTGGTTCCTATCCGCTCACAAGTTTAGGTAGTCACAGACATGTGCATGAGACGGCGCCATTACGGTGTCCTTGTTATGTTCTACCGGGCCTGAGATAACTCCAGTCATCAGCAACGCAAATTAACGTCCGCTGTGGGATCAAACGTAGCCAGTGGTGCGCCCCCTGATCAAAGTAATTGACACAAAGCCCTATGAGGAAGAACGTTGATGTTTTTGAGCAGCTTGCTTCCACTGGAATAAGCACTGTCTCCGGTAACGTGCGTGTATCTTCTTTTTGTCTTGATGAGCCCAAACAAATGTCCGGTATTCAAACAGGATTTACCGCTGCCGAGTTGTTGATCGGAAGTCATCAGATCGTGTGCAAACACGACGGCGGCTAAATCAAAGGATGGCTAAAATATCATGATTAGACCTGCACGACTCACATCATACCTGACAGAGTACCCGTGAGCACGAAATCACATCATAGACTTACTGGTTCATAAGCTTTATGGCTCACTGTAAAATACATGTATTAGAGATTTCAAATGACAACGGAGTTCATGGTACTGAAGCAACAAGTCTCCGCAATCCTGGGACAATTTTCCGTCCAACTCAAGATGTAGTCGTCCAAGGCTGATGGGTAGGGTATTAAGCCAAAGTTACTGTGTGCGTGCGCACACTAGTATTGGATGCGATACGATTCTCATCTGCCTTTCAAAACACTTTGACACTCCCTACCCCCAGTAAAATGGCTAGAGGAGGCTTCAATCTATCTGATAAAACTACTTACTACGGCCAATTTGTTTCTGCGACATACGTCTGGCTAGGTCCAGATCTGTGATCCGTTAACATCAGTCTGAAAATTATGTAAGGTGATTAAGCCAAGGGCACAAACCGCCGTACGTGCAATTTTTCCGTTCCTTTTTTTTTTGGCGGGGGGGGGGGGGGAGCCACTTCCGCCGCGTATTTCTGAAAACGTTCAGGCTGTACAGGGCAGGCGCCTCGCCCGTACTGGCACGTGCGGGGGGCGGATCTGCAGCCCGATGGCACACGTAGTTTTGCCTGCACGTAAAGTTCTACGGCTTGTCTGCGTGCTCCAAAATCCATCGGATTCCCTACGAGTTCGTACGGAGGCGGTACTTACCACTTACGGATCCCAAAAGATTGCCCACGTTTTGGCACGTAGATAGCACGTATTTGTACGTACAGCGGGTTGTGGCCTTAGCTTCAGGAGTGCTGCCACTACTGCCTGCGTTTCTCCGACAGGGTTTTCTTGCAGATTTGACTTCAGCCGGTCCCTACAACGTCGGACTAACAGCGCTGGCTATAGGGTAAGAATTGCCAGGGGAGTTTGGCCACCATCTGGGTTTGACCAGTCGCGCAGTGAGTTTAACTGTTAGGAGGGGAAAATGTAGCTCTGGCGGACTGACTCTCTTGGCCAACTTATTATTACCCCTTTTGCCAAATTCTATTACTAAGTTCAAGGAGGTTATAGACAGATGGGTGGCTGGCCTAACCTCTGCGACGACGTAGACTGAGCGCCATCCGTCGAAGTACACTAGTATTAGTAGTAACCGCTGGCTAACAGCCCGAGCCAGCGGTCACCACTAGTACTACTAGAATGGTAGCGACCACGCCCACTCCATTCATTAGGCCTTTAATAGGGCTTCCTTGGGAGTAAATATTGAGATAATTCCTTACAAAGCAAACATAAGCCCATCGTTATCACAATATATCAATTTCTAGCTCTTGAGTACCCATGATCAGGCCATAGATATTTATAGAATCACTCGGAAATGGAGAACAACTTTTCTTTTCACTGCAGAACTTTCGCTTTCGTTGTTATCTCGCATGTGACATCTCGCGAGAACATACGAGATCCATCATGGCGGATTCTGGAAAGAATAGTTACGAGTTCACATCTTTGACGACGGATAGTTCTACACCAGCGGAGTTTTCCTTCGTAACAACAAGCGAAACGGCTTCCTATGGGTATTCTGGTATGCATTAACTTAGTATGGCTAACTCGTACCCCGTTGCACTGCGTACACAACGCTATAATTATGTCACTTACGTGGCAGGTACCAGTTTGCATGGGGTGGGGGGCAAACGTACTTCTGAAAAGCTGTAAAGTAAATACAGTACTACGATGTATTATAAACTGCATGTAATCACAATTATTAAGTACTTTTTGCTTCTAAAAAAGCACTTTTCGCGATTATTGATGCCAGTTTTCGAACAAAATGCAATTATTATATCTACTGTGACGTCATGGTCGAAAAATCCACTTAAATTTGATCAAGGAGCTTTTATAAAAGCTCCCTCATTTGATTAATTTAACACGGCCATAACGTGAAAGTTTCTCAGCATCAAGGGGATGTATGATAGTATTTTGGCACCAAAAAACAAATAGTCTGAATTTTAAAATCTCCAGTCAGAATGATATTGGTGACTTATATTCAACATCGAACAAACCACAGAACACATTCTAACGAAGTTCCTTGGTTCATAGAAAAGTGGCGGACAACTCAACTGGCTGTGGGAAGTGTGTATATTTCAGGATGTCGCAGGGCTCTAGCCAGCGTCCGTTTTTCCGTCAAAAATCCTTGGTGGAAGCTACAGGCGGGTTGGGGACGCCGTCCACGGCCGTAAAAGCCACACACTGTTTGTTTTGCTATTGTTGGGACTGTTGACAATGTGTGTCGGCGCTCTTTCGCATAGGATAATCTCATAAAAACCATTTTTTCAAGGTCTCAATGGCAACATTTACTACTTTGTAGTGTCATGGGAAAATAAGTTTTCGCGGTTTTCACGATGACTGGAATTGGCTGACGGAAAAAAAATTGGAGCTGGCTAGAGCCCTGGGATGTCCTCATGGCACATCTAAATCATGATAAACTGTGCAGTGTAATGAGCTACATTCAACTCATAATGTAGGGAATTGACCAAAAACAGTGACTTTATTTTTTTACAATACATCCCTTTAATTGAAAAAAATAAGATGATTGCAATTGATTTGCTGACATTTTTTAAAACAAAACTTGATGTGTTGATTTTCTTTGTTTTTGTAGAGGCTCACGTGACTGGCTCCATGGAGGCAGATCCAGAGGCTGCCATAGACATGGGCTCCATGGAGGGGACACCTTCCAAGTCATCAGGCACGTCCACGCGGTATCGGGGCGCAGCGGGGCAGTTTCTAGACAAGCGAGGCTTCGGGTGGCTGATGGAAGTGGATGCAGCGGATGATGATGATGATGACAAACCTCTGCTGTAAGTCTGTGTTTATGACCTCTTCATCATGGTTTCAAAAGAGACAAAGAAGTCGCATTGGCAGAATGCAGGAAAAAGAATATGATGCCACCTTTTTCATCGAACCCATTATCTTCCCTTGCACCTTCAGAAACATGTGTCTGTTTTAGTGTTCTTTTTGTTAAATCACAGGGGTTACACATACATTGAAGATATTTCAAAGCTATGATTGCTACACACAGTCTTATAATTTATATTGGATACATTGCTAATCAGGTTTCTATATGTTTAATTTAATGTATATGGTTTGCTACAAAACAATCAAAACAGCACTGGGAATTCATCAAGGGCATGATATCATTTAGTCTAAATATTATATTAGATTTAGTAGAAAATTATAGTAAGAGTACAAAACACTAGGTTTGTCTCTGAGATAGAATAGAATCACCTTGTAATCAAGACCATTTCTCATTTATTGATGTCAGAATAATTACATGGAGCCTTAGAGGTGGACCTGTCCTCAAGCCAACCATATTTCAAGTACCAAGCTGCAGCTGCATTCATGTATTTCCAGTTTAGAACTTTTATGCATTGATCTCAGAACGTCTCAGTTTTCCCACCATGGATATTGACATTTTGTTGATCCCTGTAACAAATTGTTTATATCCAAGATCAGGTGGATTTTATTATAAGACGTCCAAATTTCTTGGTGAGTCACTGAGTATAGATGCCACTATTGTAGGGGGGTCTGGGGGCATCCTCCTTCCATGGTGCAGAGTTTTGGAGAATTTTAAGTTAAAATGATGCATTGTAAGGTATCCTGAGGGGCAAAATTACTGTCAGAGAGGTCACAGTAAGTGACTGTGACCACAAAAGATCTAGTGGCATCCCTTGTCAATCAGAACTTCATGCTTGTCAGAGGATCTGCTCCCCAGTGTAAGGGTATCTAGTGCATCCAATTTCTTGTTATTTTAAGAAAATGCGTCCAAATGACACCATGACACATGTCTGGCTAAAAGCCTGTTCAAGATATTTAAAGATGACAAATTACTTCTATCATACAGGGAGGAGCTGGACATTGACTTGAAGGACATCTACTACAAACTTCGCTGTGTGCTGCTGCCCTTCCCTTTCCTGAACTTCCGCAGGCAGGTTGTACGGGACAACCCTGACTTCTGGGGACCACTGCTGGTAGTGGTGCTGTTTGCCATGGTCTCACTGTATGGGCAGTTCAGGGTGAGTGGAGCAAGTAGTCAGCAGGGCTCGAAATTCATTTTTGGGATAAGGTGCACTGGTGCACCCAGCTTAAAAAATTGGGTGCACCAAAATATTTTTTGGGTGCACCACTTAGATTTAGTAAAATGTCAGAAAAACCTAATAACAAAACTTAGTTACAAGCTACCAAATTCTTAAACAAGTACTATGACAGACATTTTTATTATCTTTCTAACGCTTAGATGTCAAAAATTGTCAAGAATATGATGTATACTAGTATACTTTGATATCTTTACAGACATAAACCTAAGAAAATATTTGGGTGCACCCTGTGCACCCACAGAAAATAATTGGGTACACAGCTCCAATGTTGGGTGCACCCAGTATTTCGAGCCCGTGATATTTTTAAAACTGTTTATCTACACTCTGCACCCTTCTGGAGATCATTTCATTTATTAAGAAACCTTTTACCCCATTTGTGCTAATCTTCCAAGGTTCAAAACAATCAACATCACGTAACTACATACATTTAAAAGATTAGTCTATAAGTTGTAGGGTCAGCCCAGTTGTCTTCAGATGAAACAGATGAATGAGTCAATAAACTGTGTCTTTGATTGTATGTGTTCTTTTCAGAGATAATGAGTGAAAATTGATATCATTACCACTCAGTAAAACCTCTCCTTGGGACTTCTAAAGGAATTATCTGGTAAAGCTGGTGGAAGCAAAGTGCCCACAAAAATAAATGTTTGAAAAAAATTGGCTCATCAATACAAGATCACAGCCATACACTTTGGAATGTCATAAATTTTACTTACTTCTGGGATAGTTTAGGCTAATAGCCCTCTCCTGACAATCAAGGTGAGGTTAGCACATAAGTTGGATAATGTAGTTCAATAGACATAGTTACTGACCCCTCTACTGTAGAGTTTGTCCAGGGACCTCATTCTAGGTATAATTGCTGTGTTGATATAGCTGTGTCCATACACTGGGGAGATGGCCTCTTTCTTTTATCACATATATGTTAGTCCAGTAAGCCCTCATCTGCAGTCTTAAGTACCTGTGTTCAAGGTTGTCATCACTCACAATTACAAGAGGGACATGCTGAGTCCTTGTACTTAATAGGCTCGGTCTTTATTGTATTCCAGCTGTCCCAGATATATAACTTGTCATGATATTGATATTCTATTTCTATATCTCCACTAGGGCTGGGTACCGGTACGGTCTACCAGTACAAAACCGTTTTTTCTTATTGGACTGGTCCAGAAAAACCAGACCTGAAAAAATTGGTGGACCGGATGTTGGACCTATTGGAAAATTAACAGATTATATGATCAGGCATTCACACGTTTTGGGGATTACGGTTGAGGAAAATAAAAAGAGCGAAGTAGAGTAGAGTCTATAGTCATTTCTACCAATTTTTACAGTACAGAGGCAGTTAGCTTGTAAGACGCAAGTGGGAGTAGAATACTCCACAAAACAGATTTCTTTGTAGTGAAAAGGACCATTGTTTTTAGTATCGCCCATTCACAAGTTCTCACATAATGAATCAGGCCCATGTGCAGGTCCGGACCTGGACCTGATCCTCTGGACCTGAATTTCCTGTACCGGTACCCACCCCTAATCTCCACTATAGTATAAGAGACTTGTTGAAAGGACATCTGAGATATTGAACATGTGAACTGTTTCCACTCTGCCTCTCATTTTTGGTTAAATCAGAAATGCCAGTTTTTACTTTTAGAAGAAGAAATGTTTTAAGTAATATTTTAGCATACTCCAAACTAGGATAATTTTAAAATTTTAGCATACTCCAAACTAGGATAATTTTAAAATTTTAGCATACTCCAAACTAGGATAATTTTAGCAATTCGTTTTTAAGAATACACATATAGTTGTGAGCTTCAATCAACTTTGTGGGACACATTCTACTTTGTACCCAATTCTTTGTGGATTGCTAGTCTTCTTTATCTACTGGGACTGCAGTTGATGTACAAGTGTATGTCATCTTGTTTTGTGCCTGAGTTTTTATTCATGATAGTATAGCTGCTTAACATTCCAGCTTTGCAAATCAAATGTGATTGATATTAATTGCACTATCCATATCAAAGCTCCATCCTCTTTGTGTCAGCCATCTTGTCACAGTTTTCACATTTTTTTCGTACATGTACATGTAGTTTTTTGATGATAGAGCAAAGTTTCCAAACCAATCTTGAAATAGACAGGGCTAGAGTTGAAATACCTCGGAGCACACTTCATCATGATTCCAAGTTGAAGGACTTTCTTTTGATGTTCCCAAATGGGCAAAAGGAGATTAGCTTGGGCATAGAAAGAACTTTATGTGTCAGATCTGCCATTGCCTTCAGGAGTTGCCTTCATTTTTGTGGCTGGTCAATAGCCCTGTGGTCTTTAAAGCTGAGAAATTACCACCTGTGGCTATATTGCCCGCAAGCCCATCCATCAACTTTTATACGGTAAATCTCGAGCCACCAAATGCTGAAAGACAGTTTATGTGCATGAAAGATCGGGCAGTGAATTTGTATTGGCAGGGTCTTTCATCATTCTGTGTATTGCCCACATAAGAAGTTATTACCGGTACTGTGTGTTGGCATGTTGTACTGTAACTGTACTGTAACTGAATGTTCGCATGGCTTCCTCAGTCACGTTTTGGTCTGGGTTTGTTAGCAGCTGCTCTTATTTTTCTTTCCATTGTTGCATGGGTTGTAGCAAGTGAATTATAGACAGCGTGAGGCAGTTTTTGAAAACATGACAATATGTTTTTCTGAGTTAAGCTTTGATTTTCATGGGGTGGAAGTTGCTCTTACATGTGTATTGTGTGATCAGTCATGATTTGTATACTAAAGCTGTGGTGCTCCAAACAACAATTAATGCACTGTCTTGAAACATTTTGTTAGGTTTTGATACAACCAAGTTTGTTCATTTGTCAGGCATCTCTGGAACAAAAGAACCCAATTTCAGGTCCCTTTCCAATATACAGGTGTAGTCCCAACTTAACACCCAGGATGGAACTGGAGTATCTTATAGCTCTACTAGCTAATTGGAACCAGGAGCTCAGTTGCGAGGCTGCTGCCAATAGAGCTACAGGGACATTCCATGCAATAATTGAAGAGTAAAAGTTACCTGTTTAGGAACACTATAGGGTCAGTGCACTGGCTTGTTTGGATTACGTTATGGCTCTTTAAGAGACTTGACTATGTTGTTTATGAGATGTATCATTGTAGGAGGAAATAACTGGTCCCAGCTGCTCAGGTGACTGATGATGATATTGGCTGTAAGTCCCTTAGGTCACTTTATCTATACAGAAAACAGTTCTGCTAATAAAGATAGGTAACTCAGTGGGCAAGATTCTCATTTCATGTATTGATTGCCAACTGCCCATGTAGCCTCACTTTACCTCAGCCCTTCCTATAACAGTCCATTACAATTTGTGGTCAGGAAAGTTTTAAGTACCAATTTGAATTTGAACACACATATGTTTATGCTGAATGTGGCTTGAATGCTATTATTACATGTATAGTAAGTACTAGTAGTTACAGGAAGAATGACATTAAGAATGTTAAGATATAGTGTTGCAATATTCTATACCATGTACAATGTTAACAAATTTCACACGCTGCTCTTCATGCCTTTAGTTTATGTACAAGACTCTAATTGTTACATTCAGTCATACAAAAATGTACAAGTAATAAGGCCAGGCCTAGGGTTTACTTAGTAGCAATATCAAGTTGTATGATATGTGTTGAGTTATGTGTTGAGTTGTCTGAAAATAAAACCTCAGCATGAGCAATATATAAATTCTTACATAATGAATTCTACTATAGGAAGGACATAACACTCGTGGTATTATCATTTCTTATGCAAATGTTTTGGTTCCAAGCATTTCAATTACTAGTAGTCTGTTTTGTGTATTACAGTGAAATAAAAACAATACCTGATAACATACAGCCCCTCCCATTTTGGATTTGTCAGCACATATGGCACTATAATGGTACTAGATATTCAAGCTAAAAACCAAAGGACAACCTTAGCTTATTAACCCTAGATAATCCCTATTGACTAGCCCATACAAATTTGAACCATAGACACATGGATAGGGAGAAGGTTTAACTGTGCATCAGTAGCTGTAGAATTAGAAGCTGTATAAGACATTGATTTTCTTTGATATCCATGCTACTTTTAAAGCTTGAAATTGAAGAAGGTGGAACAAAAGAAAAAGGCGAAAAAAAGCAAACTAAGATAAAGGAGATTATGTGGGTACATGAACAGAAGCAACTATCGATCTCATCAATCACATTCATTCCAATCCCTGTAATATAGTGGTGTCACTTAGGATAAGTAGGTCATGTATTAAAGGCAACTCAAGCAAGAAATAGGTTTTGTGCACCTGGGATTTATAAGTGATATTATCACCTACTTCATCACCTCTCAAGGACTGCAGGGATGGCAAGGTACAGAAATAAATCAATTTTAACTGTGGTACTTTTCTTGTGAGAGCTATTGAAGACTGGAACTCATCAGTGGTGATTGAACACTGCTTAGAGTTAAAGAGGCTCTACTGTGATCAGATCCTTATTCATGCACTAAATGATTCAACACAATGGTCTGCCTGCTCAGCATTGCCATAAAGCTGTTTCCTGGTATTAAACAGGTTTCATCATGAACCAATTGATTGAGATGTATATCATATAGGTGAAGGTAATGATCGTGACGTGATGTATGTTTGCCCTGAAAGATGAGAAAGAAAAGAAATATTTAGCAACTGTGGTATTAGAATTTAAACATGAGACCCTGTAAGACATAGATTGGTCTGCATCGGTTGGATTTAGAGTATAATAGTACTGGGGATGGGCTCTCATCATCATTAGACCTCTGGTGTTCTGCCAACTGTGCCGTCCTGGGAAATCAGGACATGGCCGCCTGATTAGGGGAGGAATTAAACTCTGGCATCAAAGCAGAGAAATGTAGGATCCAAGGTTATATAGAACAAGTGTCTGTAAAATGGGACAAAGTGACAACAGCTGTCCATGTTCTCACTGCCACAGAGTCGTGAAAGATGGCAACCTGCACATGGTTAGTTGGTAGTTTCAGAGGTGAATGGAAATATTTTGAGTCATCACAAACTAATGATTATTTGCATGGTATGCTTAATTATGAACAGAGAGATGGTTATTGATGTTCCCAATAAAGTTTTGAGTCAAACTACTAGTAAAGCAGATCTGTTTTAATAAGCTGAAGGATTTACACTTGTTAATTTGAGCAGCATATGGATTTCCACTACATTCTGATTACTATAAACAGTCCAATTAAACATGATGCATGGATGTATGGCTTTTCTACTTACCAACTTTTAAGACTTGATTGTCATGAAAGCTGTGATGGATGTCTCTATTGTTTATTTATCTGTAATTATTTGTGGATACTTGAAGTTTCTTTTTAAAAAAAACTTATGTCCAATGAAATATAAGACATAACTTAATATGATGTGTTGATAACATTTTCCAAATAACCAGCATCTTTTTAAAAAATGCAACAAAAAAGTTACAGGTAGGGAAAAGTTCCTCATGTAGTGTTTACATCTCTGACATATTTCAGCTGTATAGTATGTCTGTTGAAATTTATTCAGACCAGTTCTTCATGATCATGTTAATATTGCCTGGAAAATGGAGTCCATCTCCAGTATTTGTAACAAGGTCCCGATATTCTGTCAGGGAACTACATTGTACTAGTACGTGCTCAAAATAGCTGAAGAACTACAGTTGAAACTGCTTTATCTGGTGTTAATCTTCTTTAAGTACCTCCAACAATAGCTTCCCATCTACATTTGTACATATCTATTGATCTTGTCTATGAGCTTAAGCATTAGACAGGAAATTCATTCATCAACGGATGTAGATGGGTTTATCACGTCAGCCACAGGCATATCTGTACATATGCCACAGATATATCTCAGGGTGGTATTTATAATTGACAGTCATCCCAATCCTCGGGCTTCTCACTATTACTGATCACTTCTTCTTTAATCGATTCTGCCATCAGGCATTAACCTCAATTATAATGTGGCCAACCTGCAGGGATGACCACGTTCTGGATACTGGAGGCCTCTCCTGCGACCTAGCCTACATTTCAGATGTCAAGGCAACTGTTTTTTATGGCTTGTTAAACCTTTTGATCTGGTTCATGATAAAATTGTGGCCATCATTCTAACATGAACCATTAAAGTCTCTCACCTATTTACTGCTGCAGTAACAGCCAATAAAATACACCACGATCACTCAAGATGGCAGAATTAGGATGGTCTGAATGGCCTGTATTACTCCCATTGTTTGATATTCTGGAAACCTGATTGCATTTCAAAACATCTGGTATCATTCAGTAGAACTTTATTTCCCCTCCATTACTGCGAGCTACTTTGTAGATTTCCTGCACAGAGTAGTGTCTGATGTTTTGTTACAGGCATCATTCTTATTCCAGTGATTACAGAGCACGGGCAGTAAAGGCACATTGGTAATGCTCCATGCATCGTACATTGACAGGTGTGTGAAAATACTACTGTACGTGCATTGCCGAAGCATTCTAAAGTAACGTGCTTAGTGAATGCATGACATAGTGCTTTTGCCATATGCTTTTAGTGCGCAAAATCAGTATGGCAAGAGTGAGCAGTTGGCAGTGCCTATATCGGAGGCCATTCACCAACTGCATGCATGAAAGACTGGTAATAATAATAACATATCAATATGACACAAAGCATCTAATGCATTGCCTGCTCTGTTCATAACGGCATACACGGACACACAAAATTCATGGCACGTAAGGGGGACAGGCATTTATGTTATCATATGGTGTTTTGAAGTAACCAGTGACCTATGTGCCTGTAGAGGGTACGTGTACATTTTGCCCTCTACTCTATGCATTAAGCACATTATTATAACTGAATGGTGATGTATTCCTTTTCCAACTTATAATGATAGGTTGATGAATTGGAGCATGACAAAAATACTCCTTTAAGATACGAAGGACCCACTTTTTATGCCAAACGATTTATCATATGTCATCCTTTTTTTTTGGAGACCACCAGGTTTGGGATTGAAGGTTCTGCTGTAAGACATTCACATTAATTGCCTGGTTAGGCCACACCAAGTCTATATGTTGCTTCTTGGATTTTTTTCAGAAAAAATTGGACCAACAGCTCTGGGGTGAAGATATTCAGCTTAAATAACACAAAAAGACATCAGCCTGAGTAGTTTAGTGGCATGTTTTATACAATGAATCCCTTCCTTTGATTTCTTACTAATGTTCTGAATAAAAGGCATTGTTTTTAGACTGAAATTATGTGTATGTGGCTCTGAGTGGCAATGTTTACAGATTTGTGAGCAAAACATCATGTATTATTTTTTCCAGGGACTTAATTTTGTTGTTGTTGAAAATGAAAAAAAAAATGGACAGGCGAATCTGAGAAGCAACAAATAAAATTGGTATAGCCTTAGTCAAAATTTATTTTCTAAGCATTCTAAAGATCTCAAAACCTGCAATACCATCAGCAAGTCAGCAGTTTACAAAAAAAGTCAATTTTTCCAATATTGAGTCTCTTGCTAATAAATATACTGCAGATCATCCCAACAGGGCAATTTTTATGATAACGTGAGTAGTGCCTTGCCTCCATTCTTTACCCGTTGTAGATTGAATTGTATTTGGATATTGTTTACTTGGATGTCTAACCTTCATAAATGTACTGCCTAGTCATTTTGATTTTCATAAACTAGTCACGGACGGTCTGTGGTCCTGCTGGGAGGTGGTTTGTTTCATTACATATATCACAGCAGAATAGACTCTAATTCATTACAGTTTTCTGACTGTGTCTGGGTTATGAAAATAACATTATAGATTAGTACTAATTATCAGTCAAGACGAGCCAAGCTGGATGGATTATTTGTTCCTTCAGTTTAAACTTAAAGCTAATTGTGGATGTCAATAAACTCAAACCAAAAAAGAAAGTGAAACTTTGTGATGCTAATTTACAACTAGCTATAACTATAATATTGAAACTGCGCATGTTGCTAATTGTGATAAGGAATTAAAATTTTTGAATTCAGAATAATTGTATGAAAGTTGATGTGTTATAAAATATCTTAGACCCCAACCCAACATTTATTTTGGCTTGTGCGCCTAGGTAGCAATGAGTGGTGCCTACCTACCTACCTAGTTCCCTAACCTCCTGGTCGTTGGGGGGACAAGGTAGACATGAAGATGGAGAGCTGTCTCCAGGCCCATCTGTGTCTTGCTACAACAAGACAAATGAATTTGTTACTTAGTAACAATAACTTTTCTTTGAGCAAAATGATGATTTTTTAACAAAGACACACAAAATACAGTTGCACAGGAGAGTTCATCAGGATGTTTGACCATAGTTCCAACTTCAAGAAGTTCAAGGAAAGTGCTGATTTCATAGATACTGGTAAGAAAATGACAGATGACAGATCCAGCTAGAGATGCACACTGTCCAGGCAGCTAAAATCAGGAGAAACCAGACTGATGTACATGGCTGAAGAAAAGCGGGCCCTGCGAAAAGAACTCTGCAACAGACCTGAGTCAGCTTACCAATGTGCCCTGTGTGGCAGAGACTGTCATTCTCATATAGGACTGTTTAGCCACAGTTGACGCTGTAGGGCTGATATCAATTAGGATTTTACCATGGTCAATATTGACCGAAGGAGGCCATATATGGTAAGAAAAGAAAACATTCATAAGAGTAAATGTGTTACATTTATTCTAAGTCATGGAAATTTGTGCATCGTCATTCGTTCTGGGAGAAACTGTTCTTGGTAAGCTGTAATTCCAACAGACAGTATTGGACAGTGCCATTTGCTTAACACCAAATTTATGTGGTTGATGCTCCATACCAGAGGACCTGTCAGTTAGTGATGCAGTCGCAGGGCATTTAAGGACAACTAATATCATACAGAAACTTGAGAGGAAAATTTACAACATACCATAATACCAAACTTACAGCTCAACGACTTCTGCCTTCCTCCCTTCCAGTCCTGCAGCTTTGGTGATTACTATATAGTGTGATTTGTCTGTACAGAAAGCCATGCTTTAAGCTGTCTAACCTTAGCTTTTCTAGTTTTATCTTCACAACTTTTATGAGGGGACGTCTTTACCTTGCAGAGGGTACCGATAAATCCTGGGGGGATAATGCTGCTTTATGCGGGTAAGCGCTTTTGTTATTGCCTTCATGCCTGTAATTTCCTCTGGCATATTGCATCTATTATACTCTAAAAGATATGTGTCATGTGAAGAGAGTTTCTGATGCCTGTATTTCCCATCAATTTTCAGTAGTAAAGGCATTGGAATTTACTGAATGTGTTTCATACATTCATGACTGGAATAGCAATTGTGCTTGCATGGATCATGTAGAAAGATTTCTTGACAGACTGTCTCCTTTTGGAGATTGTAGAAGAACATTTTCAGAGACCTGTTGAAATGGGCAATTTAGAATTTAAAACTTACATCTCTTGACCCCTTTTGACCCAATTCAAAGAAGGCTGCAGAATGGTCCAGAATGGGCATTTACTTGGCAGCACACAGACAGTACAAACCATTACCAATCAAGATAGCATAGATTTCACATAGCTTTATGTACCACAACTTTATATGTGCAATGCAAAGTCATGGCCGTATGTCTCTCTAGAGACAAGGAAGATGCGTAAGCAAGTACAAATTTTGTCTCGTTGGGCCACTGGGATGCTTTCTGGGAAGACCATGTTTTACCATTGATGAGGGCTGTCTTCATGTTTCAATTTTTTTCCGTCCCGCTCATTGTTGGGAAGCTTATTATTTTGTTAGTTTTGGTATCATTATACTAGACATATACTTTCATCCATATCATAAAGTTCAGATTTTTTGATGGACAAGGTAAAATTTCTGTGTGTCCCAGCAGGTAAATGTCAGGTTGCTTGTATTATGGGTCCTGGAGACAGCCATTGTGTTGATTGTTTTTTACTAGTCCAATCAAGGAACGGATATCAAGATGTGGACCTTGCTTACGTTTTTGTCTTCATTTGGACTCCTGCAAGTTGATAACAAAAGACCGTGATAGCGTTTTATAAGTTGTGTAACAGTGGGGTTTAAGTGCTGCCAAACTGACCACGCCAACGGCTCTAGAGTTTTTGGTGTTGTGGTTTGCACGTTGGATTTGTGATCTGCCGAACCAGGTTCGATCCCGGGTGTTGGCATGTTAGTTTCTTTCTGTTCTTACTCGCCCCTCTGAATTCTTACAGTTATCTCATGGGACGTTCATTTCATCCTCTCATCAGATGTTGCAGCCATATACATTGTACCAGGTCAGCTCAGGATTGCCTGCCTGTATATAGGGTCAGTGCCCTCCTTTCTGGCCCTTAATAATCAACCAGCAGTAAATGAGGACCTTCGTTATCTCTGATTGTTGTCCAGAGAGTTTGCATAAGACTGGAACATGCTCCAGTTTGGAATTGATGTCAGGCAATTGATGCATGAAAGTATACGTCAGGCACACAGTTATACAGACACAGGTAGTGTACATGTTTCACAAACTCTTCAGCATCTGGTTTGATGACTTAGAAAAAAAAGTTTCACTGCCAAAGTTTAAAGTAGCCTAGTATCCAAACCCATATATCCCCTAAGTCTCTTTTGCAATGTCTTTGCTGAGAGGACAGAAGAGAATCAGGAGCTATAATGGGTTTGGGTACCTGACTACAAGTTTATTTAAATTAGGGTAAGAAGATATCTTGGAAAAACAGATTGATTATTGAGTTGTCATTTTAGATACAATATGCCGAAAAATGACAATATTGTAGATTGTGGAAAAATGTGATAAAGGCCATCAATAAATGCATAATAGCTGACTAAAGGTTGATATATGTGATTTCCAATCCTTGTGTGATTTCCAATCTTATAGCAGCCCATGCTGTTGTGCATCAATGGCAGGAAATGATTGGATTTAAGAGCTAGCTGTGATTGTTGCTCCTTCAATTAGGATGGATGACACCAATAGCAATATTTCACATTTAATGGGAGGTCGTTGCACTGGGGATTTTTCTACAAAATCATCAAACCTTATCTTGTGCACGGGATGACACAGTTAACGCAGGCAGACAATTGTTGGTGGAAAACTTCATAAAAGCTAAGATATGACATTACTGTACCATAATATTGGAGATAAATGATTGTTAAGAGTAGAGATGTAAGAATTGAATCTGTCTGAACTATTCCATTCCATTAATGTTGTGAAAGTGGTCTCCAGGAAACAACACTGTATAGTCAATCATCATTAGAATGAAGAGACAATGAAGATTTACCACTGATAGAGCACCTATGATGGAAAACACAGGAAGGTTCATCTCCTCTGTATACACAGGGGACTCTTTCCTCCTCTAGCTGATTGCGATTTTCTCATCTTGCCATCCTGCATTCAAATTGCCTCCGGGTAATTTTCCCCGCTGTCATTAGCTTGGATTCTTCTAAATGCTCTGGTATTATACTTAATCCTTGATCCCGGCACATCAGACAATCTGGTGCAATTAAGCAGTCCAAGAGTAGGTCTGATCAATTTGTCATACCAAATAACCCGACGAAAATAACTCAAATTTCCATGTTCACCAATAGCAGTTCAGCACTGAGGACTTCAAAGAAATGTCAATTGGTTATTAAGACTTTCCTGGAATAGATAGTCAGGGTGCATTTAAGACAGATGACAAAGCTACATATGTTTTTTGAAAGCATCAGTTTCAGGAGAAATATCCTCTTGAAGGAAACATGTAACGTTACCTGGCTTGCTTATGTTGGATGTAGCACAGTTATGTTGGATATAGCACAAAAATAACTCAGATTTACATATTCACTAATAGCAATTCAGCACTTAGGACTTCAAAGAAATATCAATTGCTTATTGTTAACGGCTTTCCTGGAATAGAAAGTTGTCTATGTACAGGGTGTACCTGTGTATTTAAGACAGATACAGAAAGGTATTTTTAAATCATCACTTTCAAGAGAAACATGTCAAACATGTTCTTGATGCCAGGTATTCCAACTTGTTCAGTTACTAGGTTTTAGCTCACTGATGTTGGATGTATCACAGTTCTGTTTTCATGCTGTTTGTGTGTTTCCCTGCAGGTTGTGTCGTGGATCATCACCATCTGGGTCTTCGGCTCTCTCATCATCTTCATGCTGGCCAGAGTACTGGGAGGAGAGGTGTGTATGGAGTCAGGGTGCTCACTCATTAGGTTATGACATAGACCAAGAAAATACAGATCCTATGCCCCCCTCCCAACCTCACTGAAAAACAAAGCAAAAATGCAGATATTTGATAGGCCTACACCTGCTCTTTTATTGGTTGATCTGCTAATTTTGATGGACAGCCAGGACTAGTCTGTTTGGACTACATGCAAATAATTGGAAGGAAATTTAATTTGCCACTGTAGATTATGTATCTGAATCTGAGTGTGCCATCTTGACTCAAGTTGTGTAGTTTCTGTCTGCCATAATTGCAACCAACAATTGTATTTTTCTGTTAATGTTGATCTGATAGTGCTGACAGGACTGTCCAGGTCACCAAAGACCAAGGACATTACTGGACATTTGGTTCTTCTTCTTCTTTCGTGTCATCACTACACTTTTTGGTATTAAATGTTCATGGATGTATTGTGGCTATGTCTATGGTGCTGAAAGTTGTGGTGCTTTCCAACAACATTGTGAAGCATTCAAAGAAGATTCTATTCAAAAGACTTAATAGATATATTATTTTCTTGTTCCTAGCTTATATATAGGAAAGTATTTGAATAGGTATGTTAAAATGAAGTTCAAGGGAATGTCTTGGTTAGTGTCTTGGACAGATAGGGGCAGTTGTGGTAATCTACTAGAACTGTATTCTAGACACCAAATTAAAATGAAAATGTGTAGATATTTTTGGATGCAGACAGTTGAACTCTTTGCTGAAGGTCTGTAATCTAAATTTCAAAAAAAGCAAGAAGGAGAATATCATTAATCTTGCATACTAAATCTACAATCAGTACCAGCCTCTGGTGAATGTCCTTGTTATGACACTCGTCTCTTGGAGGACAAGTATTATAAGTTTCTGCTCCCCTTGTGACAATAACTCAAACATCATAGTAAATCCCAGCAGAAATCTCTGTGTTCTGCTTATATCAAAGTTGTATTTTTCATCTGATGATGCCACTTATGATACTAACTGCTTTGCCAGCAACATCTCTTGTCATCTTTGGAATTTGCTTTAAATTTCTGATAAGCATTTTGTCAGTTGATAAAGCATGTGAAGAGTCACGACATCAGATTTAAGATAAAAGCATTAGCTACATGTATCACCTAAAACTGTTTATGAGTTTTGGTTTTGACATCACTACAGTGATTTTGACTTACAGATAGATGATATCTTAGCCAGTGTATGTTGGAAACTTGAAACAGGATACAATTAGAAGGGTACCTTTCTGCATCAAGCTGACAAAAAACCATACAGCTTGTAACATTAGAAGCAGAAATAAGCATTTGGCTAGGAGTAAGAAGGTAAATTTTGGCCCCTTTGCTTGTATTGCTTAGCTATGGATGAAATGGTACATTTTGACAGAAACTATTGACCATTTCAAAATCATCATCTGATAAGATGAAGAGAAATGATTATGGTACAATACAGTTAAATATCTGTCAGTAACTGTAATGCATATCAATTCCTTTTCTGTTTTGTCAAGGATGGTACTGTAAATGCAGAAACATTTTTCCACGGCAATTAGAGACTACAGTGCATGGTGCTACCGCGAACTTAAAACCAACGCGAAAAGTCCTTTTTCTCGCTAACAAGAAAATAAATCCCCGCGAACTTACATACATTTACAGGAATTTTCCACAAATACATACCCAACCCCAGAAGTTATGGCAAGGTGTAGCTGAACATGTTTTAACCTCTGACCCTACAGGACGGCTGATGAATGCTTACAGCCATTTGAATCTGGGTCAGGGCTTCTGATAACATCCTTCAGTAACTGGTTCAAGATGTGTCTTAAAGATATGGGGTAAAGTGCGTGGTTAATGGTAGATTGGGGAAAACGCAGTCAAAGGTTGTGTCCTTGAGGGCTAATATGTACATTGTACTAGATTGGTTTGTATGCATCCTACTTGTAGAATTATATTGACCTTGGGCCTCTAGATGTTATTCGAGGTTAGCAATTTACATGAATACAGATGTTACAATGTCCTTGCTGTCTGTAGTACAGTATATTGTACATTGCAAGCAGCTGCCACAGACGAAGCCAGGCTTTGCAACAAGTTATTATTGTGGGAAGACTGACTGTGGAGGCTTGGTCTGGTGACATTGTAGTTTTAGAGTGAAATCATTCATGGCCACAGCATACTACTGTCCTCCCTCTCTAAACTAGAATCATACCAGTTTTATGTGTTGCAAAACTGTAGTCTATGAGATATAATAGATGCCCCTTTGACCCCAAAGGCCAAACTGCAAATTTTCCTCAGAGATCCAGGTGAATAGGACAGCATTTAAGTACTCTTAAGGAACTTAATCCTGAAGTCAATAAATAAAGAGGTGAAGAACAGGTGCATTTAACCTCCTTCAGTTGTAACCTATTAAAGTGCTACCAAATTCCTTGAACACATTGAGACAGTTCATCAACACCTTGGGTCAGCATTAAGACTAATGGTTATGTTCTTGAAGATGCTTTAGTCTGTGGCCTTGACACTTGAAGACTTCTTGATGAGGTCTGCGCTTACAGCTGGGTGTGTTCCTTTAGGCTTTACTGCTGGGGAGATCTCCTGGCTCCTTTCCTCACACAGCAGATTTCAGAGACCTCTCATCCAGCCAAGCTGATGTGACATAATCCTATAGCTAACCAATCGTGATAAGACCACTGAGAAATCCTTACACAAAGATGTTGAGGACATTTGTATTCATACAATACCACAGCAAATCCAGATAAGGGCCAGTAATAATTGCCTAAGCAGTCCTTGGAGTAACACGGTAGATCCGGGGGATTTAAAGAAAAGTCTCTGAGCATGACTTGTGGTAGATATGGCTCGCCTGGGGGAGGGAGCAGATGTGGGTGTGACAGAACTGGGTTGATAGTGATGGGTGACTGTCCTTTGATGGGAAAATATACCTCATGTGTCATACCAGGCAACATGTGCAGACTGTGGCCCATGGCAGGTGATTAGCTGACCTTTGGGTCTCACATGTTAATAGTCTGTAGTCACTGATCCTATACAAGGCTATTCCTGACTCCACACAGGTTCTATATATCACAGCATTGCCAAACTGGCTCTTAAACAACATCGACCTTTCAATTCTCACAAGCCCCTTGCCAAGTATAGACTGACTCAACTTTTGATGTCTCAGAAACTTCTTGGCTTCACAGAGAATTGTTTGGAAACATTGGGTGCAGCAGTTTGACTTAAGAGAAAGTTATATGCATATGCACAACTGTTACACGATAAGTAAAGTTCTAGAGTCACTGTGGTACTAGTAGATGTACTTCAATTGCAAGTTTTGACAGTATTTAATAGACTCAACAAGTTTGGTGATCTTGAGGGGAAGCCCCTCTGTTCTCTAAAGAGATTACTAAATGGCCTTGGCTGGTGGAAAATATGTTAGATATTAGAGACAGATTCTGATGAGGGAAGACGAGACTGAGGAAAATTTGGGAAAGTTCCAGTTTTCTATTGCTTAGCTAAGTGAAAATCTTGCCTCAGTCATCTACATGGCACCTGACCAGGATTGATCATGTGGGCAGTGTTCTTATTCATGCTGTCATGTGATGATGATTGCAGGGAGATGGTGTAACAATGATCAATTTGTTACCTCAGGGTATAATATTGGGTGGCTATTTCTGCCATAGTTGGTAACTGATAGCCTTTACCGAACACGTTCTCTCTAATCTGTGCCTTCCATGATTGCCTTAAAGCACTAAGATTGAATAATGCACAATGATAGTGTATGTCGACGTGATGAAAAATGGTGAACATATTCATGCACAGTTTAATGGGATTTGATGGGTTTTATAATGTCAGGCTAATACAATCTGTCACGAGGTTGTGTGCCTAACAATTGCAGAAGGAAAATGGGTTCCAAGAACTGGCTTGCTTACGTTCTATTTCCATACTATCCAGTTTATTGTCTATCTAATGCTAGCCATAGTAAGTTAGACGATAAACTGGATAGTAAGTGAGTGAGCCAGCTTTAATTTATATATAGTAAGTTAGCATTTCTCCATTAATGAGATTTAGCTTTGTGTATATGAAATGATACATTCTGAATATCCTTATCACATATTTCTGTATTGGAAATTAGCTTCTTACGATTTCTCGGGAAGATAGAATGCTGAATGACAATCAAGTCATAGCATCTAATATATCTCTACATGTATGTAGCTTTATTGTGACAGGTAAAAGATACGAGGTATGATTTACATTTAGATGAGCCTATCAGATGATTGTGAGTGATCATGAGGTATGGGAATTGCACTGATGTTCATCCAGTGCTTTATGGTATATACAGAAGAACTTTGTTGCAAGATAATTGTATATGGTACAATGTATGGCAACGGCTATTACACAAAGTACTAAATAGAAGTATAGATAAAAGGTACTTAACATAACAATAAGGGCTAACAATAAGATAAGTAACATAATTCTTTCCTATAGCATTATGATGGAGTAGGCTAATCATTAGTTTCGGTATTCTTTCTAATAGCAGAGCAGTCCTTGATATGTTTGCCTATTTTTGCATTATGGAAGTTCTGACATCTAAAGATATAATATTATACAAATCTGTTTGTAGCATCAAGTCTTTGGAAATCTGTTGTACTTGATTTTAGAAATGTGAATAGTTCATTACGTAAACTAGCATATCTAGAACATACAATGAAAGAAAAACAAGTTATGCCATTTTTTTGGCAGGTGAGCTACTCGCAGTGCCTGGGCGTGATTGGCTACTCGTTGCTGCCACTCATCGTTACAGCGTCTGCTCTACCATTGGTCAGGCCATTCCACTACGTCAGCCTTTTAGTTAAGGTGAGAAATGTTTAATGCAATAAAAGGGTTTTTCTTGATTCAGACAAAATATTCTAGTATGTAATTGAAAATGCTCACATTCACAAATGCTTGTAAGTGTTGCAACTTTAAGATGGTACAGTGCAACGTAAACTTAGTATAGAAATGTTGAAATGTTTGCAGTCAAGTCTATGACACCATGTGTTTCAAATGTGATACTGTACAACAGAATTTTTTAATATTTTACAATAAGGCCACAGCAAGTACATTTTATGGATGACATCCTTTGCGGACTGCAAAAATAGTGAGATATGGTGAAAAAAAAACAATGATTGGTATAAAAAAACAAGATGGCTAAATTTTCAAAATGTACACCATAAATGTTGTTAACAAGAATTAAAGTAACAAAACATGACATCACAACCAACAAGGCATTCATTCCTGTTTTCAAGAAGTGCACTAGTGTAGTAAAAGAGACTCTATAAATGTGGTACACTGGTATCACTTACCAAGTTGGCAAATACACTCATGGCTTCCATATCAGTGCCAACTTTGTCGCTTCTAGAAGTACAATTATTAGGCCACAACACAACTTTTTTTCCCATTTTGGTATTGAAATTTGTCATCAATTTGACCATCCCTCCAAAATATTTTTTTTTCTGAAATCAGGCAAGAATTAATTGGGTGTGCAGATGTCATCCATAAAATTTATTTGCTATGACCTAATCATGTTCATTTTCAGTTGTTGTGGTTAGACACCTGTACTGACTGTGTGCATGTGTGGACAGTTCCTAGGTGTACTGTGGGCTGCCTACAGCGCTGGGTCTCTGCTTGTTCATGAAGAGTTCAAGACCAAGAAGCCCCTCCTGATGTATCCCATCTTCCTGCTCTACATATACTTCTTATCACTGTATACTGGTGTATAAATTTGTAACTGTGATAATAATATTGCACAATTGCCTGTAATCCTCATCTATTTTTAAAGATATATAGTCTTCATGTTGCTGTGACTGTACTGTTGTCTTGCTGTGTATAACGCTAGTTCACCAAGGTAATTAGGAAAACAGTATCAAGTCAATTGACGTTTCATATTGCAAGATAGTCAATATATGGTTTGAAACCACCGTCTGTTAACTTATTATCCCCAGATACCTTATTTTTCTATAATCAACGGATATAGGTTAATCCCCGGATAAAGGTGAACTAGTGTTACCTGTCACAACTCTAAATCATTCAAAACTCTCTTTTTTGTTAACAAATATGGATAATTCACAATATGACAATTATATGATACAGGACTATGTAGAGAAGTCCTAGAAAGTTGATGAGGTGAGAGCTACATTATGTCCAGCTTATTTGTCATAGATGGTAAAAGATGTGGTAATGGGAAAGGTGTGAAAATGGTGTCAAGTCAAGTGTTTTTCTAGGTTTGGACAAGTTTACGCAAGGACATATATGCACATGACTTACACACAATTTTGACATAATAGACTGTTTTTTCATACCATGTTCACAGGCAGTCCTAGCCTGGTCTTCCTCCAAGTTGTAATTATGGCAGTATTATTTCCAGATGTTAATGTTCTTGTATATATTCATAGGGGAGTAAATATAATGTCACAATTCTTCTGTAAAATATCCAAGGCATACACATAACAGAGTTGGGAACTATATTTGTGCAAATTTATTCCTAGCGCTATATCTGTATGAAAACTTTATTTTGTTGCATGCATTCTGAGTGAAAACTTAAGAGGTACAATGTATTTTATTTCAGGGCTTTGATAATCCAAGTAAAAGCTGCACTGACATTTTATTTTGCTTCACAACAAATGAAGTATGCAACAAATGAAATGCACATGAAATCAAACTTTGAAAAAGGTAATAGTCTTTTGTTGTCTGTTTTTATGTTTGGTGGCAGTTGTATAGGTGTGAAGAATGGAAGAGTTGTGCTTAAAATACATGCCACATTTGTGCCTATGTCAGTGTATTTTGGATGACGACAATCATAGTAAGAATGCAGAAGGTCATAGCTGGACAGGTGTAAGACAAAGCTTTGCTATATCGTGTTTCTGTAGCATATTTCAAATCAGCAGGATGATCATGAGATTTCTTTACTGTGCAGTCCCACAATTACCATGGCAACAGCTTACCTTAGGTTGTAAAAATATTACATTATGTATTTGAGTTGTGTTAAAAAACACTAAATGTGTACTCTTATATCTGTGTCTTTGCAATATTATTCTGGAAAAAACATGCCTCCATTTTCTATGTATAGCAGAAGGTAAATGTAAATACAACTCACTTTTCTATTACATGTTGTGATGAATTGTTCAAAGTTACTGTGTGAATACGTTGTTATTATATTAGTTCACAGTCATAGAGAATGTGCCACATTCCTCTCCATGTGAACTACTGCCTTCACTGAACCCCATGGAATGTACATGTAACGCTAGTTCATCTTTATCTGCAAGGGTAACCTATATTCGTTCTGTTTACCCTCACGGTATTAAGGGACATCACGTCGATGGATGGTGGTTTTAAGTTGTAATATGTTCAAACTATTGTAATTTGAAACTATCGTCCGTTGACTTGATACCCCTAAATACCCAGGGTTTTACAGCAACAGATAAAGGTTACCCTGCGGATAAAGGTGAACTAGCATTATCCTACCTCGAATTCTCCTGTCGATTTTTTCGACAGATGAGCAGGTAAACAGGCACTTGCTGGTGGGTTTGGTGACCTGTTTGCCTGGCCTGCACATGACTTTATAGGTGAAGGAGGGGTGTGCAATTCCTTCAACCCTCTCGTCTACTGGCACACAAAGTCTCAGGGACAAGAAATCCTTCCTACAGACCTGCTATAGTCTTCTGACAGGCTGAAAATCACACTTCACACCTGGATGACCCCACAAGGCCATGGTTGTGTGTGATGCATGAAAGAGGCATGGAGTGATGCGCCTGTTTTATTAGTTTTTAGTGTCATGGAGCAGAAATGTCTAACCTCTTTATGTCAAAGTTTGTGATATCTCAAAATACTCATATACCGAAAAAATATGAAGCTAGCGTGTTTACGGCCTATTTAGCTACAGATACCTTAATTGTCTTAGAAATGATGTTCTCTCTAATTCTGCATGACATCATTTAGGGCAGATTAAGTATGGATTGGTGAAAACCTGACAGTAGGCACACACACTGACACAGGTCTTTCAAGATGATCTTCCCTATGATGGTTTGTCCGTAAACCTTGACAAGGCAAAGCACAGAACCAACCAGCTCGATGTGATGAAGCATCCCGGCAAATCTGACACCTTGGCATATTAAGGTCAACGACCTGGGAGCCTGAGGCAATAAAGATAGGCAAATTGCTGCCCTTCTCCATTGTTGAGTCCAAATGTTATTGATCCAGAAGTTTCATTTTGGCACTGCCATGAATATTTTGACGTTGCCATCTTCAGCGAGGCCCGGGAACGCTGCAGACGCCTTGCACATAATTCAGACGTCCTTCAGCATTTCACGGTGACAGACCACGGCAATTGAAATGCATCATGTGCCTTGTAGCAGTGTCCCCTTACTATGATTCACTGAGTCAGGATATATCAGCCCAAATTTCCAACCGTTCATAGCACAGTTTCTTGTATGTGCGTGCCCTTGCCGCTTAAAATCTTGGATTAGAATCATGCAGAATACATCATTTGGTCATTCTTTTCCTCAGGCAAGAAAAGATATGACCATTATTCCAATAATGATTTATCTATACATCATTTTTGTCAGGCAATGCCAGTTTGGTTTTATTAGTGGCGACATCCTCTGGGCATCTCAAATCTGATAGAAGAGTGAAAAAAAAAGGAATCTGCCAAAGATGTCAGAAAACATTTTTTGTGAATCAGACTGAACAAACATTGTGCAAGAGCCTATAATCATTACTCTCCAAGCAGAGTTTAGGCTCTGGCTGTTTTTTTAACGTTTTTTTAGTCGTTTTTATCGGGCTTTCTATTAAAAAACAACTGGAGCCTAACCTCTGCTTGGAGGGTATATAATCATGTCCTTTCATTTGATTCTTACAAGTAGAAAGTACAAAAGGAATTGTAAGACTGACCTTATCATGTGGCATAATGGTTTTGGTTGGAAAGACTTTTTTATACAAATTTCCTCACTTCATCCTGGCTTTGCTTAGTTTGAGGAGTGTATCATAAAGAACCCACCACACAGGCTGATCAAATGTACCTAAGTACCCTGCTTGGAGCCCTCATCAGACTAACAAGGTTCACCAATCACCACATAATGATAATGGAGATGAGGCTGCAAGTTGATGACATGTTATTTCTGTATATTCCTGATGTGGATGTGTAATGACATGTTATTTCATAAATGAGGCTATTCAAAGCTGCCCTATTTCAAGGTTACCAAGCACTGCAATTGCAGTGCAGTACGATGTAATGCTGCCCCCTTGTGACTTTCTGTTTGGTTGCATGTCATTGGCATTTTGTTCACTCAATTTTCCAACACAACTCTCACTATGAAGAGGCACTGTTGTCAGTGGCTAGAAGTTGCTAATAATTTTTACAATCAAGCAAGCTTTGTCTGTCTTCAAAACAGCCTACATGTGACCATTTTCATTATTAAATCACATGTGGATAAGGATATGTGTAGAGGGTTCAATGTACATCCATCCAAGTCACCTTATTACAGGCCATGAAAGGTTGGAGCCTGTTACTTCTAACATAACAAGAAAGCTTCTGAAAAAATCTGGCCGGTGCGTATTTTGGAAAAAGCCTGGATGTTAAACAAAATCACACGAAAAAAGAGTTTTTAAACATCGAATTACTGAATTGGTCTTTCTTCTATTAAAAAAACACTACATGAGATTTGTCTAACAAAGAAAAAAAATTTTAGCAAGTGGCGTTCGAACCCACGATCTACGGCTGGAGAAGCAAACTGCCCCAATAGGTACCATGCTGTAGACCGCTCGACAACGCTGGCTCGATTATGCAATAGGGCGTATAAAAGGGCTATTAGAAGGGTTTGTTTAAATTGATCGATCCATGCATCCATGCATGCATCCATGCAAACCAAACGAAGGGTTGAAAGAACCGCTTCTCCCGTCTCATAACAATCTTTGCTGAGCCAGGATCAGAAAGAAGGAGAGCAATCCCACTCTTGTCAAGTTGTTTTATTTTGTAATTACATCCCAATCCATCTAAAAAGCAACAGAAAGTCAACAGAAAAGAACCAACTGGTCTAAAGGAGTCCCTGGTACAACCCACCAGGTCTGCATACAATGTACATGGAATGCAGACATTGCTATATCATATAGAGCCAATGTACATGTCCTGTATGTATATCAGTATCAAGAAAGCAAATTCTCTGGCACCGTTTTGTCATATTCTTACAAGTCAGTTATGCCAGAGTTACATCCGAGAGAAGCCATGTTGAACATAATACAGATGCCTGATGAACTAGTAATCATACTGTTTGGATGGACTACGACTAGTTCTGAAACACCATTGTTACGCTTGTACAACACCACAAAGTGACACAAACTCACACACAATGTCGTCTAGCACCAATCCCCTGCCCTTTGGTGCCGTCAACGTTCCACCCTTCCTTTAGTTCTCCCCATACACAGTCAAACCTTTACATCTTCCCATATGGAAGAATGCACGAGTTAGTACTAATAGCATCCTAGTCATCGTGCAGCAGTTGGTTCATGTATATATAAGTGTTCCAAGTTACAATTCTATAATTTGCTTTGCAACAATGGCATTCATAAAATAGGCAGAATTCTGTCAGATAATGTCATATCCCTGATCGTTTGGTATGATACAGTACATTATTCTTGCTTAACACATAATCTTTATATAATAAGAATGCTTTCTTCCTTCCTTGCTTCACATTCCACACTTACTCGAACAACTAATGAACAACAAACTAAATCAAACAACTTCATATATTTACATGTGATTATCCCTTCCTTATAGAAGGATAGAAATGCCTTGCATTGCTCCAACAGGATGAGCCTTAGCTCTGCACCAAGTACAGACAACATTCTTTACACATGGTACAATATTATGTAATGGATTTTACAAGAACAATATCGTGCAACGAGCATACATGTACGCCATGTCGTACGAAAAGTATCACAAGAGTTCTTTTTCACAAATTGAAGATCTATGCACTTTGCAGACACATATTACAAAGAAGGTTCATAGGATAGTGTGCAACACATTTTGTACACCATCAGAGTGCCTTTTAATGTTATAATGCAATATGGCCAAACAATAGTTTCTCTCATATCAGTCCTGATCATTGTACATGTTGATCTGGACAGGATATGTAACATGCTTTGTTATGTATATGATGCAATTATACATATTGAATGTTACTGATCATATATGGACAAACAAAACATTACTCATATCATTGTAATATACGGCTACAGTGTCGGCATTACCAAAGTGCTTGCCAACCTTTATACTTTCAATGAAAAGCAATGTCCAAAAGCACCCCAGTGTAATCAAACCATTCACTGGGAGGCTTAAGTAATTACATAGTTACTTCCCTTTCTGAGTTCTGTGAATTACAAGAACTTAAAAACAAGTTTTTCCACCAGTAGCTTGTAAGAGTGGACTTAGGAAAACTTGACAACCACCGAGTTACAAGATGATCCATACCAAATACAGGAGGTCTGAGTTCTTGAAAGAGTCAGGATTTAATCATGTATATAATGTATCCATTGTACTTCATTGTCTCTTATTTTTTTTGTTCCTACATTGCTCTACCATGCTTATTACCAGTACAAGAAGTTCCTTTATCCCCCACTTCCAGCCATCATTTTCTGCATAAACAATTACCAGCAGCATTTCAAGTTGCAACATCTCGTTTCCGTCCATTTCTTTCCTGCAGCATTGTTGTTAAACATATGTCTCATTACCAACAACCTAGGATGGTTATTACAATACTAGTAGAGCAGTCCAAGCCTCTGTACAGGGGTGGCCATCAGTGCTGGTCCTTCAGGCTGGCACCTGCTGTTGGTGCTTCTGTGACTACACCTGTCTGGCTGTCTGTGCTGCTGTTGGTTTGTTCCTCTGTGCTGGTGCTGGTCTGTTCGTCCGTAATGCTGCTTGTCTGTCCCTCTGTACTGGTGCTACTCTGTCCATCTGTGCTATTGCCACTCTGCCCTTCCCCGTCCAGACTTATCTTCCTTCCCATGCTTACAGTAGCCTGTCCTCCATCTGTTACATCTTTGCTCTGTTCATCTGAGTTGGTGGTGGAGGAATCCACTCCCTCTGCTGTGTCATCGTTGTTGGTCTTCTCTGTGTTTTCTTCATCGTTCGGCTCAGTGTCCTTGGAGGCTGCGCCATCCTCCAGATCTGTTGGTGGCTTCATCTTCATCAGTTCTTCCCTCAGCTGCGCCGTGTGTCTCTGTACAGGAAAAACGAACGGAAGCATTACATTTAACAGGTCTGTAATTGTTTCAACAGTACTGATGACAAAACCTAAGATATCTTAACTACAGATGTATGCACTATGATCAAACATCAGACTAGTCCAGTGTTCATAATATCTTTAATTTTTCTTCATCTTTTGAGTGCACACAAATACATTGCCACATTGTCTGTAATTGTTTCAACAGCCCTGATGACAAAACCTAAAATATATAAACTAAAGATGTATGCACTAAGATCAAACAACTGGCAAGTCCATGCTGGAAAATCCTGTTTTACATCTTTCTCTTTTTTTTGTCCTTTGAGTGCACACAAATACATTGGCACACACACACACACACACACACACACAGATGAACACACAGCATATACACCCTGACTAACCCTGAGAGCTGCTGCATGATGTGCCATGGTTCGTCCCACCCTCTTGTCGCTGGTGTACGTCTCGATGTCAGAGATCCACTCCTCACACTGGCCCAGCACCTCCACACGCTTCAGCCAGAAGTGCTTTTGGATCACCTGGAGGAGAGTGGAAGAGAAGCAACGTGGTTTATCACAGTTCAGGTCATCAACACAATCTTTACAGATCTTTACAAATCTTTGCAAGGATATTGACCACTTCTAGGCACTGAACTATGCTCACTGCGACAGCATCTCTTCTCCCTAAGTCAGAAACATCGAGCTTCGGCAAGTTTGACTAACTGACCCAATAGGGGAAGCAGGGGTTACGAGGCTGCTTGGGAAATTCCCTACCCCATTAAGCCAGAATGGTTTGATCCACGCACACCGGGAAGGTCCCTACTCTTTTCAACAAGTGTGGTGGGTTCTTTTAAGTGCCAGGGTATGGCTCTCCTCAAACATGAGACCTCCATTTGACGTCCTATCCGAGGGATATGATGCTAGTTGTGATAAAATCACATCCACGAGAAATGTTGGAAATCTCTTGCAGACTAATGACAATAGTTACTGTTTAATGATGTAAGCACAAGATGAGGCTTAACATTTTCATCGACCCTTAAGTTATCAGTTTTCCTGAGGAAGATGCTGACTCACATCCTTGAAGCATGGTGAAGGGTTGCGGAGCTGCTCTAACATCGCCCACTTGACGGTTGCCTGGCGGATGTTGGCGTCGTACTCGCGGGAACTCTGCATCCCAGACGGGGTCCCTCTGGACCTCTCATAGCCAGGCTCGTTGAAGTACGGCTCAGAGACCAGGATCAGGGACTGGATGGACACCAGGACCTGTGGAGGGGGGAGGAAGTGCTGACAGTTAGCAACTTTGCATTGTACTGCACTTCTTTGATTACCCATACAACTCAAGCTAACCAACTGGTGACTGTGCAACATTCACTACGAAAAGGGGATTTTGTAAATATTTGAAGGCAAGAAATACTGCCATTTTAATGAAACCTTGAACAATATAATAGCCTATGAAATACATATATGACAGGGAGGAGGGGGTGTGGCATTTTCTGCGTGCAAAAGAGTTTCAGTTTTGCGATTTTTCATTGTTGGCAATTTAAGGGCATTACTTGTCTTGTGCAATATAATTGGGACTATTTTCAACACTTCCACATTTCCATTTACTGATTCCCACTATTGGTACAGTGGATTCAAATTATTCGTATTACACCTTTTTGGATAATTCGGGTAATTGTATAGAATTACGAAATCCCAAATCATTTGCCAATGATTCATTCTATTGTTTAAGACATCGCAGAATTGGATAACCCACCGTCACAAACTTCGGGTTTTGGGATAGGATTACGTCAACTTATATCAAATAAAAATAGGAAAACATACCATAAACTTACAAAACGAGGCCAAAATTAACCAACAACTGTATGTATTTAGTAAAAAAATCATGAAAAGTACCTGTACAGTACTGTACACATTACAAAGATTATACAACATGTACAAGAATGGTTCACCTGTAGGAAGCTGGATGTCTGTGAGTTCCACTTCTCCTCAGGCCGGCCATGCCAGGTGTTCAGTACAGACAGGCAAACCTGTAACATCAACAGTACTTAAGTACTTAAGCTGAGACTCATACAAGGTGATGTTTACCAAGTTCCTTACTTTGTATATGACACAACAGACTACATGTAATTGTAGTGATTCAATCAAAACACTGCCATGGAGGAGAAAATTGGGGGATACATAATAATATTCTAACACAGAGAACACACTAACAAGAGAATTTTTGAAAAGCTTGACTCGTCTTTCATAACAGGCATGTAACACCTAGAAATAAATACCGCTCTTTGCTCCTTTTGTTCCCTCCTTTGCTGCACAAAGTTCAACTATCTTTTAATGGAAAAGGCTGTCTTACATGTACAATGTAGATCCTTGTTGGCAGAAGGTTTTTGTAAAATTCTACATAAAAATTGTACATTATTGTATGACTGCACTATAACACAGCACTGCGTCCCATCCCCTCCCACTTACCTTGCCATCGTTGTACAGGTTAGGGTTGAACCTGACGGAGTGGTGTCCCGTGGTCTCCAGGTTGACCAACATGGGGGAGTTGGGGTAGTCCTGTGGGAAGTACACGTCAAACTCGAAGCAGCCGTTGGCGTAGGGCGTGTCTGAGGGGCCTGTTATCAACACCTGGAGCAAACAAAAAAATGAATCAAAGAATCTGATGTAAAACAGCATCTTTTATACCTAATGATGACCTTGTGTAAATAGTTTTAAAAGTTTTTCATCCCGCAATTGTAAACTAGCCCGCCAATTCAGCCTTAGGGCTGCCTACAGGGGATTGTACATTTGAATTGTTTGATTAAATAAACCAGTCATCATCATCATCAACATCTGAACCTTGAACGTGACTATATTTTCACAGGAAAATGTTTATGCAGATGCAGGCAAGTGTCAACCTCCTGCACTACATGTACTTCATCACAAATGACATGAAAGAAGAAATTAGAAGGACACTACTAACCATAACCATCTCACACTACCAAAATGTAGAAGAGATTCTTAATAAACAATCATTCCACAACCAAGCAACACTGCTTCACATCAAAGCATCAGACTGTACGCATCACACTGTACAATGTTGTACCTCTGTAATGGTTTTTCTGTGATTTTAAATCATCTGTCTATTGTTAGTTGTACAATGCCAAATACGTATAATTAGTATTTTCAAAGTCATCTTAACTTGTTCACACTTTCAGAAAGTTTTCAAGGATTGTAAATTAGCGATATCTCAGATCAATCTTTGTGTGCGAATCGCCTGACAGAAAACTACTTAGAAAACATTTTCCATTTTTGAGAAAATGATTGATTTGATTTGATTTGACAGCTCAAGGCCAGCAGTGAAATGTTCCTTGCACACACAGAAAAAAGTATTTCGAGCCCTGAGTCACCTTCATGGTACAAAAAAGGTAGGTGCATGCCAAAAGTGAAATAAAACAATGTGAAGTGTCAGTCACACTATATACACACTACAACATCAGTGGGTTGGGAAAGTCCACTTGAAGGTTGGTGAGGTAACTATTTGTGTTGTATCAAGAATACGAGCGATCACTGTTGTTGTTTATATCCGGGTATTCGGTGGTTGGTGCCTACCAGGACGTCAGTAGATTGGATTGAAAATTGATATCTAAATCAGCAGATCAAATTACCGGTTGATATGTAAATCAATCGCTTGCCAAACACCTGCTTTTTGCCTACCACTGCGTCACCGTGACATCATCGCGATCGCTCGTATGCCTACAGTATAAAACCAAGTGACAGTGCTAGTTAGGTCCAACAGTCACCTTCATGAAATGCCTACAGTATAAGACCAAGTGACAGTGCTAGATAGGTCCAACAGTCACCTTCATGATGTCCAGCCTGTCCTCGTCACACCTCACGAACACGCTGGAGCTGGCGGACAGCGGGAGGGAGGTGGACAGAGTCACGGCCTCCTGAGCCAGCCGACGGGCGCGCCGCGGGTTACTCACATCTCCCGCCGCCTTCACGTTGGAGGCAAAGTGGAAACCCATGTTGAACTGGATCTTGCCATCATCGTCTTCTGATGTGATCAGGTAGGTGTCTGCATGGTGGGAGGACACAAGAATTACTTAGAATTCCCCAAATTCAACAATTTTAAGTAACGTATCAGTACGTACCAGGAGTGAAAATTAGGTACTGTGGGCATATGCTCTGCACACCTTTACATGATGGTATTTCAAATTTCAGGCCATCTGGTTTCAATACAATAGGAGCCAAAAATATAGTATTACATTTTTTGCAGGAAGTTAATCCATCACATATTCTAAAAAGTGTGATCCTTCAATGGTGTTGAATGGCAACATTATGAGATTGAGTCAATCGGAAGTTTCATGAAAAAAATGTTAGGTTGCGTTTACATATTACATGTATTTTCAGCAAGACTAACTGAAATAATTGGTTGCCACTGTTAGCTGCCAGAATTCCATTCCTGTTCATCGCCTTCTTTTAAGCTTTTTTCCTGAGTGATTTCATGTACTGATGGTGTGAAGATTCAATAAAATTTCAATGAATTTCCTGCATTTTGGGGACAATCAGATAGGTGGAGCTTTTGAGCCATGTCTACACACTCCCTTCTGCCCACCTGATGAGCTGTCAACTTTATCTACAACACAAACCACTACTGACTAACACTGTTCATATAGACAGTGACATTCTCTATACCCATAGTGTTTCAAGCTTAACTATTCAAATATTCACGTAGCTAGTTATTCACATTTCTCAAATCAAGTACAACAGATTTCAAGCGACTCAATGCTACAGACAGATTTGTATATACATGTTGTATCTTTAGATGTCACAACTGCTATAATGCAAAAATAGGTAAATATATAAAGGACTGCTTTGTTATTAGAAAGAGTACCGAAAATAATGATTAGCCGACTCCATTGTAATACTATATCAAAGAATTATTTGCTATAGGAATTGATAATAATTATTTTGTACATTGTGTAAGAGTTGTTAGTGCGGTGTGAAGATGATCCGACTGCTGCCTACCCAGCAGGGAACCCAGCAAAAGTATAATCAAATACTGGATACTACTACTATACTACTACGATAAATTGTACCATGTACAACATTGTTGTGCAACAAAGTTCTCCTATTGCAGTATAGCTAGCACGCTATACTCACCAAACTGCAGGTCCTTCATGATGGACATGTACTTGGCATCAGGCGTGGCTGTGGCCATCATGGCTCTCCTCTTCTCCTCCTCACTGGACCCTGCAGCTGAGCCTGGACAGGCAGGCACAGAAACAGACATGACTTACAGACAGGCCAAAAAGTAGTTACTCAAGCAACTAGATATGTTTTTGGAAATGGTCTTTCATCAGTGACACTGAAGAGATCTTGTTGGAGAGAGTTTATTTATCCTAGCTGTGAATTGATATGTAAAAGAGATCTAGTTGAAGAACAGGTTTATCCAACTAGTAACAGGTTCTGGCTCTAGTATCCGTTCCCACAATAGATTTATGACTCGTAAAAACTGCACACAGAACATAGTGTGAAGATATTATGTACCAACAAACAAGAACTTTTTAAAGGCTCACAAATTTGGAAATACACCTAAATGTTTTACATTTTGTATGTCATTTTCTACCAGTCAGTGATGATCCTCCATACCAAATACTAGTATTCTTCCTGGTGGCCTTATCTTGAAATCTGCAGCAAAGTATGGCAACATGATGTTGTCAGCCAGACTTACCTTTGAGCTGTGCCAGGAGCTGGGATGTAGTTTTGTGCACCAGGATGGCTGTATGCTGGATATCAGGGATGAGCAGGGCCAGACCCTCCGACTCACTGTCATCCTCGGGCTTGGTGTTCTTCCCTTTTTTCTCCTTGTTGTTCCTGCATCAGTACACAACATTGTAACGTTCATCATCATTTCTCACGTCTCTACAGTGCTAATATTGCATCTCCAGATGGTGGCTAAACATGTATCATCTTTATTGTATCAATTTTACTGACTATCTGTTTATTCAGCTCTTTTTTAACAGGATTCTACACTGATGGCATGAGTTTAAACCAATGTAAAAACTTGCATGTACATGTAGCTGGGACGTGTGAAACAGTTTCTTTATTGACAATGACACAACTCATTACAGGGGTCAGCTTAGGCAGCTTGCGCTGCCAATGGCTGTCCCACAAACATGCAGATGGACATACGCAGGATTCATTACAATAAGCATTACAATAACATATACAATACAAAATAAAATAATGTTTTTAAAAAATCTCTGGCTGTTTGATGCAGGTTCCTGTTGTTAGATTACTTAGAATAGGTTAGCTCCCCCGCTGATGGAACAATCCACCTAGCTATGCGGACTGGGGTCTTGAAAGTTGAGTCTGGTTTAAGGGACTCATGTAGATATAACACTGTTCTATTACGTCTGTGTGTGTGCTTGATCATTCCCTGGCAGCAGAGGGATAGAAGCCAGTCCAGCCTTACCTGAGAGTCTTGGCGTAGGTGTCCACACACTGCTTCATCTTCTCCAGCAGCCTGCTGACGGAGACGGGAGGCTCCTCGCCGTCTGGCTCACCGCCCAGCTGCTGCGGCTGCGGGAGGGGCAGCAGCAGGTGCACCAGGTGGCGGGAGATGGCCAGCGCCCGCAGCAGCTCCAACACTGCCCGGTACAGCGGCACGTGCCTCGCCATGTCCAGAACTGCGGAGGAAATATCGTCTCGTTTTAGTAAAGAAAAGAAAATCCTTTCTTCACTGATGGTACATGTATGCATGGTAACATAATTGTGTTACACAGAAAGCACTCGCAGCAGCTCCAACACTGCCCGGTACAGCGGCACGTGCCTCGCCATGTCCAGAACTGCGGAGGAAATATCGTCTCGTTTTAGTAAAGAAAAGAAAATCCTTTCTTCACTGATGGTACATGTATGCATGGTAACATAATTGTGTTACACAGAAAGCACTCGCAGCAGCTCCAACACTGCCCGGTACAGCGGCACATGCCTTGCCATGTCCAGAACTGGGAGGAAATATCATCTCGTTTTAGTAAAGGCAATGAAATCACTGGCCAGGCATTTATGATTCGTTACTCGAATCACGTGTCTCTAAGTCACGTGATCAGAGTAACTGAATCGTCACTCCTGAAGAAGGTCGACGGAAGAGCGACTGAAAATTCGAGGTGAGAATAATTTGTGTTGTACTACAGTTGAAAAACTTCAGCAATGAAATCACCATTGTTTCTTCACTGAAGGTATGCATGATAGAATAATTACACAGAAAGCTATCAAAAAATGGGAAATCGTTCCCTGACAAATGTTTCCAAATACAACCCAGAAGCCTCCTGACATGGTCCCCCATATACCTCCCAACTAAGTCTGATTGTCTCCCAACCTTGCACTGATCACGAGTGAAGTGGTTGACAGTCAGACAGTCTGTTCAACTTTCCAAGTATAAAAACAGTGGCATAAAAATTCAGTCTTGAGAAAATGAATTATCTGTATATCAGCCTACAAATGGGACCAGTAATGAAGAAGGCCAGGATATACAGTACATACTGCTGGGTCCTTTGCAGTTGCTCAAACAAAAATACTTCCAGGATTTAACAACAGTTAGACCAGCCACATGTATACATGTGTACTGTAAGGCACCAGTAATAGAGAACCTGTGTATATGTATCATTTACAACATGGAACCCTCCAGGCAGACTAGCATGACTGCAAGAAGTACTGTAAACTGTGACGACAACTAAATCTCCACATGATACCGGAAGCACATCGAGATTGCAATCTGGGCAGGCTGATTTGCTGGTGGAATTTGCATTTAGACAGCATTGGTACACTTTACAATCTACACACAAGGCGGTATCTTCTATGCTATCTTGCTCATTAGACAATCAAGATAAATTTGATTAAGTCTGTTCTTTTCAGCCCTCTGTTCTCTTTATTTAAAAGATATGGTAATTGGTATGTGATATATATATATAAGGAAGAACACCAAGAGTGCTACTAACCAACTGAGGTTCATAAAAGCTTCAGAACGTCAAATCCCTTTATCCAATTAATGGAACAATTCAACCATGGATGGGATTTACGATTCAATTCTGCTCAGAACAAATCGATCTTCAAAGACCTAACCTACTTAGCACATAGAACACAGTTTTCTGTATTCATTGCATCTCAATGTTTATCAGACCTCCACATCCAACAACAATTTAGTATTTACACTGCCAGAAAGGACATAAAGTCGTCTTCCTTTGAATAGGAGGAAAATTCATGACCAAATTTCACCTGATTGCTCTTTTAACATAAAAAAATTATAACCTGTTGAGGCGGTAGATGAAAGGAAGGATGGAAGATTGACATAAGTGACACATTTCCAATTCTTGCTTGTTTTTAGATCATAAAACTAGTTCTGATAATTCAATTTCTTACAGCTGTATGCTTTTTGCTCACTTTTTTTGTTTCCTCCCTAGAATAATCATCTCTCTGATGACCAAACAGTGCCACAAGGCTGTAAGTAATAGGAGGCCTAGGGATAGGTGCCCATAACTCTACTTATACATCAGGCTAGGGGCAGGGTGACCCCACATGTCAGGCTGTGGTCAGCCTCACATTTGTTTTAAGTCTTTAAATGATTAGAAGAAAATGGAATGCTTATCTTAAGGGCAAACGGGGAAGGTAATTACCCTACTTTGTAAGACTTCACCTATTTGTTACCTTTTTTTTCAATTTGAGTAATGGCTGGAGATTTTTCTATTTTGAATGACATCATTATCTTTTATGGTTGATGTTGATGACATTCTGATACTAAAGGTGATCTTATGCAACATTTTGTACAACAAATATTGTAAGTGTTGATGTGTTTATCAGCAATGACAGTTGACAAATATACAAAAATCATGTTCTAATTCTGATTTTCTCATGCCATCCATAACAAGTTTTACTTAAGAAAACTTTAAAGTCCTATAATATCAAATGCACAATTTGTATGAATTAACACAACCAGGTGTGCCTTATTTCACATTCAAATCGTGTATATTCTGACGCAACATGTAATTCTTTTCTACAGGGGATATATTGATCATTCATATTGATTATGCAGTACCTACAAAATAATGTATTCATTCTTAAGAGGGCAAATGCCTTGTCTCCTTACAAAATATGTAATGAGCTGCCATAACTTATTTGTCAAATGTTATCCCTCACTGTTTGAGTTGATAGGATTAAAAGTATTCTTGTCTTTTGTTGTCAGTTATGAAACTTAAAACTATATCCTTGCAACTTGCAAGTGTCAGGGTCATTTTGGACAGGGTCTGATAGATGCCTGAAAATGCTAAGAGGGCCAAGAGGACAAACAAACAATATTTGAAACTACAACGTTATGTTTCCTTAGTGCAAGCATGTAACACAGATGTTGGAAATAAATACACAAGCAGGCCATGCATTGAATTTTTTATCCTACATCATCAGATAGCCAGGTCATGTGACATGCTCCAGAGAGATCAGTTTTTCCAAGCCCTAGTGGAAATCAATGCATGTGAAGTTGTCTACCCAATACATACAAATCACTTTAAAAAGTGTGTGTTGATACAAATTTGAGAAAAATTGATGCACAGAACGCATCAAACCTTAAGTTGGCACCGCAGTTTATTCTCCCTGAGAAAGCACCTATCGTGACAAGCAACACACAGACAATGATAGACCTGGCCACCCCTCACAGCAGGCCTCTTATCAGGTATCTACCTATCGAACCTGCAGCACAATCAGTTGTGTTCTGCAGCAGGATTGATGGCTGTATTGATTTTGTACCTCCCAGTGTGACTCACACACTGTTAGCATGCTGAAGGCCACCCCATGGTTTATATGAAACGCAGGACAAGCCGAATAGTTTGGGACACCTGTAGCCATCTACAGCCCTGTAACACTTGACAGATATTCGGTTATGAGCAATGTGGTGCCCATCCACCTGATGAACTATTCTGTGTCATAATTGGGGAAATGCAGAAGGAATTGGTTATCACAAATCTGTGACTGAAATAAATCTTTTCAGCTAGATTGGTGCAGGCAGTTCCTACATGCATTGACCAGTGGTTAACTCACTTATACATTTTGTATGCACCACTGTTTCACCATCATGGTTAGTGTAAGGCTGGCCTTGGGTACATGTGTGCCTGTGGAAAATACTGGTGACAATACTATTGAAAGAATAAGAATACATAGGTACAGTCAAACCTGTATTAGCGGCCACCTTTGCATAACGGCCACCTGCCCATAGTGGCCACTTTTTGTCGGTCCCTTGGATTCGTAATGATTAAGAAATAGGCTTAGCGGCCACCTGTTCAACGCGGCCACGGCCACACGATTTCCGGTCCCGCAGGTACAAAAACACTGCCGATTACGGCCACGCGGACCGCTGATCTATGTTTCGGCACGCGTTCGGCCATATACAGCTGCCGTATCGTCACCCTACGCCGGATTTAAAACCTCTTTGATTTATTTTCAAAACAAAACTTCGTAAACTGGCGCTACCCATACCCGCCGACAAGCGAGGTCATATAAGGTCAATAGACGACACCAATATTACAGAGGTAAATTGCGTTAAAGTTACGTTCTAATACACTATCGCTTAGGTTAATTTTTATCACAAAAACTTTCTAAATGAATTGTTACAAAGACAAAATGATATGAACTTCAGACTATGGTGGATTTTATTCTTACATTTATTAAGAGATAAGTCTAAAATGACGAGACTTTTCTTGTGAGTACCACATTAGCATAATGGGCGAACCTGACGTGTGAACGCGGGAGGGAACACACGGACGGCGAAGTATCAAAGGATACAAGACGAAAGATCAAAGAAATATGACGATACCGGTCTCTTCAGACAATATCAACTGTAGAACATTTAAAACTTTTTATAGCTTTTGTTTTCTTAATACATATAGTGTAAAATCATTGCAGTACATGTACAATACTGTATTATGTGAATAAAGATCAGTGGGTACTAAAACCATGTGTAACTTATTGCTTGTGGTCAATTAATTAGCATATTCTCTATAGTGGCCACCTCTCTATAGTGGCCAATTTTGACCAGTCCCTTGAGTGGCCGCTATAGACAGGTTTGACTGTATCTCATATATCATACTGTCTGTATCTGATACACACCGCAACTTTATAGGCTAACTCTAGCCTTGATGAAATGGTGCTGGGCATGTGAATGGAGTGGACCTTAGGTGAATATGAAACATGGGGGATTGTTAATGGTTGCTATATAATGTCTTACAGCATTTTTACTTACAGTTTAAGATATTAGCCCATCTGGATATAGGATGGCTGTGATATGGGAGGTCAAACTGGAACTCCAGAATCAAAGTGGTGGGTGTTGTGGGCAGAGATCCAAGTATTGATCCAAATGCATTCGATTAAAAGATGAATGCTAATGATTGGATTATACAGAAACCTATACTACATGTTACAGTCATCAATACAGTTAGCCGGTCTAAATGCTTTGCATGTAAATACAGAAATCTGATGGTGCCAAAGCTATGGCTGATGGCATCCAATTTACACAAGGTACTGTGATTTTTCATACAACCGACTGCACTGTTTACCACCGAAATCTACAACATGTTTGTTGCAGGCACTTTAACAGCTGGTGAGACTCAAACCTATGAATGTGTGATGAGGTACGATAAATGTAATGTGTCACACCACAAGGCACCTCCACTGATGATTTAAACACTTGTTACACACATTATGATCCATGCCTTGGGGTATAGTTTACTCCCACTACCCTGCCCTGTCCCTGGTGCTGAAACTACTGTAGCATGTGTAATCTCTTCAGACATTTCTTCTGTGCTAATTTTCAAAGAAGGCCAGAAAAGTTGTGACAATCACGAACACATGCTTAATACATAAACATTATTGACTATTTAAAAAAACCCTCAAAGAGTCGAGAACCTTAGAAACAAATTGTAAAAGGAAGGTACAGCATATACAAGAAAACTAACCATCAAATAGAAATGCTTTGAAAAATCTCCCCAAGGCTTTCCATTTGCAATCTTCCAGTGTACAGAAGCTGGTGTGAGTTATGGAGTAATGATGTAATTAAGCTGTGTTAACGGTGCAAGGACTTAATGACGTGGGTGGGCCCAGGAGAGGCACTGCGCGTGTCCAGATGCAATGTTTCATTAACTGGTAGGAAACAGCCATAATTATGTGCAGCATTTTGCTCCGGTGGGATTGGTGCAATATAAAAACAATTAGGTTGAAGAACTGAGACATGTCCATTTGCTGATTTTGCAAGAAAATGTAACTGCATTGATTTTAAAAAATTGTACCATAAGCATGGTTATGTAAAAGAATGGTACAGTATTCACATCACTGATTTCATTTCCGCATCAAAGAGACTTTTCCATTAAACTAAAGGGTTTAAATCCTTAAATTATCTATGACCATAGATTTAACTACAATAGGAAAAAAGCATGACCAATTCATAGAGTAAATTCCATGACAAGTGTTACATACTGTGTACGCAATGTCTCGCCAATATGTTTTTTTTTTTTAAATAGATGTTACATACTGTGTACGCAATTTCATGACAACAATTTTTTCTTTAAAATCTGCCAAGCAAGTTTGGAAGCTAATAACCAGTTCATATATGCATGGCAATAACTATGGATCTGTGTATTGAATCAGCACTGGGAGGGCCTTAATATATAAAATCTATATCTTCTGGATAATATCAATTCTTCAGATTTGATTACCACACGATTTCCCAAACTAACTGTCAAAAGGCATCACAATCATGACTGTATGCAATGCTATAATTTCCTAGCAGAGTTCTCCTCTTCAACAGTATCACCTCACCTAAGATGGCATTGACTTTAACCTTTACATTTGTATGTAAAGTCAATTGCCACCTTCTCTGGTCTGTGAATGTTTGCACCTTATCTGCCCATGTATAATGCTCCATCAAGGTCCTTTAACGAAGGCATTTCCTTATATACAGGTAGAATGGGCACAATCCCCTGCATTCTACACCCTATAGGTCAGCTAGAAGTTCACAAGCAGTCCTGCTTTGAATCACTCAACTGGGAAATCAGACCTCACCTTGGCCTGACATGTATGCCTTTAAACACTGTAAGTGCCACACAAGGCCCCATATTGCTTGTTTCTAAGCGCTTGTTTTCTGAGAAACCAATATTGGACAGTCCATATTAGTTTCATTCATACAGTATTCAAGGACTTCATCTCTACAATGTCTTATTACATAATGTCCTTGCTGTGGCAATTATCTTTGAAAAAAATTACAGGGCTCTGAAAAATTACAAGGCTCTGTAGGACAATCACAAGGCCTTAAGATGAGTCTAGAATGTAAAATGACACTATGCCAATGTACATATTTCATTTTTTGACATTTGACATTTGGAGCTGCTGCATGCTGTAGAAATGTCCAAAGGAATGATTGCAACTGGTCTAACTACTGTGACATTGAAGATAAAGAGTTTTACCAGGTCTTAGTGTTCCATTGACCAGACAACAACACTGTCTCTGGTAATGTATGTACCAAACAGCCAATGTCCCTTGAGAAACAGTTAACTGGCTTACAGCCACCGCTTTATGACCTATACAGTTGGCATCAGCTGCAGCAATTGATAGAGTCATTGATTTGACCATAAATTGCACCAAGGGGTCAATAGTATAGTCAGTCCAAGTGTTAGGAGGGGGGTGCTGTGACAAGACACATGGGGAAGGGGTGGACTAGAATATCTGATAGAATCTATAATCCTGGCACATCACTGCCTTAACACTTTCAGATTTTCCAGCTGCTATTTACCTTAGAACTAAGAATACGGGGCCCGGGGATACATATCATAGATACATATCATACAGTCTCTTTTTTCCAGAGGTACTTTTTTCCATTTGTGACAAATATCAAAGTCATAACAGATATAAGAAGTCCACCTATACTTTTCTCCCATCCCTCGCTCACAGCAAGTTTGGCTGGGAGCTATGGATGTCTTCTGGCTCCCTCTGATTCGCTGTCTGATTTATGTAATTGTGCCTCGGGGGACGCACGAGGACAGCTGGAAAGTGTACGGTGATATACAACCAATATAGAAATCCTTGTCAGCAAACGCACCATATGGCAGGGATGCTGTGTTAGAGGGCTTCTTGTTAGGAACAGGGCTTTGCACTAATATGATGAATATAGATGAGAAGGTAGTGGTTCGTAGATTGAAGCAATGGGAAATAGCTACCAGTTGGTGCGGTGCCAGGAGGGAGCCGCTTTTATAACCCCCAGCAAATCAATACACGAGAAGGATGGCAACTACTATGTTTATTCTCATCAATAACTCAATGTCACAGCTGGATTCAGCGAGGATTTCAACTCTTTGTTCTCCCTGATCAAGTCTGATAAAATAGATGGACATTGTTGCTGTACAGAGACCTGTTTGAGTTGGGGTTTTACCCTAAATGACTACCTGAGTAAAGACCATCCACAGTGGATAAAGAAATGGATGGGTAATACCATCTAGTGGAGAGGTAGGGCACGCTTGTAGTGATAAATGTACCGAGGAGACACCTAGTTTAGGGGGTGAGTGAGATAAATGGCCACTGTTCACTATCTGGTCATCTGTGAACAAAAATCAGAATCCGTCAGATGAGCTCTCCCCCAGCCCAGTGGGGCCATCCTGAGGTGACGAGCTGGGCAATCGGCTGGCCAACTCACCCCTGCTCTCGGCACATCCATATTCCTGCCTCGCATGCTGCATGCACAGAAGGTGTCAGCTCTTAAGGAGGCATGGCAGGAAAACCCCGGGAATCCTCACGCTATCGCCACCGCATCATCATGGATGACTGGGACTTACCCGATTGGTACTACTACTACGAGGATCGCCATGGGCGCCCTCGGCCACGCAGGTGAGTGTCGTGTAACCGCCGCCTCCTCCTTCAGGGAGGTCAGACACTTCCGCTTCCCACTCCTGATTGTATCAAGGTGTGAAATGCATCCAACCACATCCATTACATATTGATTATTGCCGGTCAGGGAATTAACCATAAAGGCCACTAAAGGATATCTGCTGTGAAGACATTTGCTTGTGACATCTGTAAAGTAGCCTATTATCCTTGGTGCTTCAACATTTCGTTATCCTTCAAATATTTCCCTGGTACACTTTACAATAATACTTGAGATGACAACACCATGTGTGTGTCCCAGTACTAACATCAGCTTTACAAAACTTGCTGTAATTATTGACACCTCCGTCCAGACGATGCACCAACCATTTACAGGCCCTTGGGACATACCCATTACTGTGGAACATCATAATCCTGACGCTTCCCTGCCATTTAGTGAGCAAGCTCACCAAGACAGGTCACAGCCATGCCTGAATGTCATTACCTTCATGTAAATTCTCTGGATATCACTAAAATCTACTTCCAATCTCCTTTAACGTCTTTACATCTCACTTCAATCTGTGGATGGGCAATCCTCAGGGCAAGTTCAGATTCCACTCTAAACATTATGGGCTCTTGGTACATGTACTTGTGTTGCCTGTGTCATAGATATACCGATGGCCATGCATGTACAGATGATACATTTTAGCACTGCTCTAATGGTATGATGGATGCAGCTCACAAAGAGTGGGCTGTCCGTCATGTCTGCTATTTCCTGCACTGACATTTACTGTTTTAGAAGGGCAGTCTTTATCTAGCAAAGATGTCAGCGGCACTGTTAAGGGGACCCCACAAACGCATTCCAAGGATTACTCTCTGGTGACATGATTTTTACATATTGGCCCATCCGTTACGCAGAACCTCGTAAAATATCTGGCATGTGGAAGCCCGCGGCACAATCTAACCAAACTACCAACATCTATATGAAGCATTCAATCTTTGCAACATCTATGTATTTCATCATATAGTTAGTTTGTATACAATACAGATGTGATCTGAAAGCAGAAAACACAAACAGAAAACCATAGCCTTGAGAACAGCTGTAAAACCATTTCTTTGATATACCATCTAGTAAACAGCACTGCTGCCAACAAGGCTGAATATCTATAGCTATTTTAAGGAACATAGATGAAGACAAGTTCTACCACTTTGCAAAGCCAGCGCCAGATTGCCTGATACTATTGTATCTCAAGCTACAACTTTCCAAATCCTTAAAGTCTCTGACAATGAATAAAATGATGATGATAATGATAGTTTGAAAAACATTCCATCCTATTGAATTGAAATAAATGTACATGTAGCCTGCTTCAAGATCATAAACCATACAAAATGTACCCCAGGGGTCTGTCGAGAGAAATAATTAAGACTTTCAATCAATGTTGTCCTTGAATTAAACCTTACATTATGTATAGAAGATTACACATTTATTGCATCTACTTGATGATTTGTCTTGTACTGAACAATACTGCATCCAATCTTCCTGTCCACTGGGTGCTGTCCTTGGTGCTGCTGCATGTTTTATATTCCTGCAGATTAAGATCTGAGTGTAAGCCAGGTCCCTCAGAGCCTGTAGTGACCTTCTCACAAAGTAAGAGGAACCTCAATAAGGGGACAGAAAATTCCCTTGAATCTATTAAGTGACCTACATGTAGCTACATGTATAGATGAATGCCTGAGGAAATCATGCAGGAGAAATGAATAAATATCATGGATCAGCTAGTAAGGGGGAGGGGCAGAGTGTGCAAAAACATTGCTGTAATTTTTCAGATTTATTCTACAGTACAATTTTCTTTTCTTTCTGCTCTGCTTTTTTGCGACAGCTGCCAACAATTACTCATTGTTATCACATTTAAAAGGTACATTAGTCAGCATATAATGAAACCACAAGAAAAACTTTATTGAACAGTACCTCATTCAAAGATACAGTGACAATGGTATAACATACAAAGGCGAAAATTTGGAAGTTATTGACAGAGGTCCCTACCAAGCAGATAATGGCACTGCCTACCAAGACCCAGGTGGCATTCTCACACCACTTGACCACTACTAATTTCATTGCTTGTGCAGAACCATCTGTCCAGGTTAGTCCTGATCTCTGGATGTGTGTAAAGCTACCACCAAGGACAAGCTTGTTTTCACGTCAAAAACTTCCCTGAACATTCTTATCATTCAGTAGACTATTTTAAAACAGATTGGCACCTCAGAAATTTCTAAATACAGTAGTATAGCCCCAAAGGTCAACCATTGTTTTTGTCAACATTTTTTTTCTCAGTTTCACTCTAACACAGCACAGCATTTAGTAAGAAGAGTCCCAAGAACACGGGCACGTACACATCCCAGTAGTGATACCTATTTTATCCAGAGCTGAAATCTCCCAATAGCTATAATATATATCCTTGCACGTTGCTGCAGACTTGTAGTTAGCATGCATCTGGTGAATGGTACTCCAACATATCATACATGGTGCAGTAAGTGCTCAGCAAGCATTATAACTGCACGTCAAGATTACCAGCCATTATTGTACACATTATGATAAACTTCATGGTAATGGCTTGATGGATTGCACTTTGTGTCATCCCCATTCACCTGAGGCATAATTTTACTGTTAGCTGTACAATTACCATGGTGGAGGAATCTGTCAAACAGTTGCTGAAAAAAATCAGACCAGAGACAAATTTTAAATCTTCTACATACATTACACATACGTTAGGTGGGAAAATGTAGTTGTTTAGATATAAGGGCTGCAGAACTAAGCTTTGTGCTCTTGTATCAGCCCATATACCTTCAACATGGTCTTTTCTGTTTCTCATTCTTGTTGTTTTCTGAGAAAATATTTTTTTTCTACTTTGATCTTATATTTTGCATTTCAACACTGGTCTGGTATATCCAAGTTAAAGAAACAGATTCTTTGAGAAAACTGGGTACTGTGGAAAGCCAAGGTCAGCAAACAAGTCCTTGACATTCTAGATTGTGTATGTTGCAGATCAATATTGCCTAACCGTAGCCTGAAATCTAACAATCAAGTATTCTTAGATATTGTCAGGGTCACCCACCTGGCAATCCAACATTTCCATGGTCCTATTGATTCTCCGAAGCAGGGTTAAAATTGAAGAAGAATGAAGCCATACTTGTGACAGAAATAGGTGTGGATGGAACCGCTTCTTTCCTTTCCAAAAACTTTTTTCATAAGACTGCATGAAAAATATGAGAGGACCAAGCCACCAGGACATCAGCTGATTAATATGAAGTGACTTAAATTTGTGGAATGTGCAGGCAACGTCAGGATTGATTACACCCCCGCCCCCCGTGCACGGAGTAGCAGGGGTGATACAGGCATGTCCATATATTACAGGCTCGGGCATGCTGCCATGACAGACCACGCATGTCTTGGGAACCGCCGGGCAATTGATCCGTGCCGAGGAAACTTGGTTCCAATTTACGCAATTCAAGTGTTCAGAGCAATTTTCGAGCGGATGGTGAGGTGGGCTAATACGTGAACCCTGCTGTCTCCCTCATGGGGCCTCAAAACCACTGTGGGCCTTTCTTCTCATACTAAAGGGGAGGTGTTTATAGATCCGGAAGGTTAAAGGGAATCAGTGTGGATGTGATTATTACTGAAATGAAACGCCATTTTTACAATGGTTAACACTTTGAATTTGTATGCCATAAAATTTCATTTCAAGTCCTCAGTTATTCTCAACTATTCAATTTACAAAATTAGCAAACTGAATTATCATGATACAAAGAGACAATTTCACAAGGAGTCTGATGCATCTTCTCAATGATAAGTTACATGTTTTTCTTCCGAACCTGAGAGAGTAGGTTGAATCAGATCACCAGAAAAACAAATGAAACTTGTCTCAATGTCACATGAAAAAATGTACTTTCCTTGCCTTTATTATATCTACTTTAGCTCACACACCTCATGTTGCCTACTTGAAGGCAGACACAAAGGGTGGGGTAAGGTCACTTGCAATATTTTTCTCGTTATCTCTTTATTTCCTGAGTTAGCAAACAAAAAAGACATCCACTTGAATCCATCAACTTCCTTGGTAATATCATTTTGGTACTGGTGATAATAGAATGCATATGGCCTATTTTACCTTACTCAAGGATTTTTCAATTCACTTTAATCTACAAAATGTCACAGTTTTTTCCTCATACAAACTTTATGATAGACTTTCCCCTCCTCCTACAGGCATATTTCCAAGGAGGCTTACATTGATACCACAATCTTCTCCCACCACACTTGAAATTTGGTGTGAAAAGTATGACAGTCCTGGTGTGACGCTCCCAGGACACTCTCCTCAGCCAACATTACCTCCCAAGACAAACGATCCTCTCATCGCTTCTGACACCTAATATTGGGGTAGTGGCGAGGAGGCTGGTGATCCCCCTATATTACTTCCTGCAGGTTATGAAACTCCGGGACTGTCATCCATCATTCATAATATGGCAGGTGGTTTTGCAATGGCACTGCTGCAGGGGATTTCTAAATGACAGCACTTGCTGTCGGCAAAGGGTCTTGATGGGGAAAAAGAGCTTGATCTTAATTGATACAGGAGTGAAGAAAGTAAAGTTGACTGGTCAGACTGTGCATATTCATTGTATGGACCAACAGAACGCAGCACAGCAGGAGGACATGCTAGACATTATTTATTTATTTTATTTTATTTATTTGCCAATGATACAACTCATTACACGGATCTGCCTAGGCAGCTTTGGGCTGGTAGCGGCAGATCCACAGAGGTTTGTTATTTGGAGTTTCAGTCTCCTAGGAGGACTTCCGACCAAGGATGCAAGGGGTTCCTCCTACCCCTGACTCATGTGTCATGGCGGGTGCGTCATGCCCGAACATGCCCCTATGGCCTTTCACCACCACAAAGGCCTGTCACTGCCACTAGCTGCAGCTATGTACTCATTTACACCTGAGTTAGGTGAGGAAAGTCGTGTAAAGTGCCTTTCCCAAGGGCACAAGATCGGTGACACGGCAAGCGGATTTGAACCCGGGACCTCTCGGGCCTGAGACCAACGCGCTCCCGATCGTGCCACGCGGTCCCACAAATTATAGTTAAACATTCTTTAAATCTTCATTTCATCTTGATCATAGATGCAATGTTTGACAACTCTTAGGTGTAGAATTAGCTTTCAAAGTTATGGACATCACAACTAGTCAATTGTGTAGCACAGGTGGTGTTTTAGGGTCATGAATTTTCTCTCTCCAATTTATACATGTCTATCAGTTTTGACACAAAACAGATGACTCAATTGCAGATCACATAATCGATGATGGCTTCGTGTACTGGGATACTTGTGATAAATGGCAGCTGTAATGGCATTTGCCAGTAACCTTGGAAAATCAAAGCCAACCTTGAGGTGTATCATATATTTCCTCCTCACATTATCTGCTCGTGATTCTGATTAGTTCTAGTAATTTCATACATCAGTCAGCCCCTATATATCTTCCTTTGGCATAACATCAGTACAAAACCGTTACTTAAGATCAGTGAAATATTATGTCTTTTCAAGATAAATCACCTCAGTGTGTCTTTGTTGTTGAAAGGTCTGAATTAAGGGGTAACTCCTGACATCATACGACCATCCCTTACAGAGTTACACGTTGGATTTATTCCTGAATTCTTCCTGACCACCCGGTTGAGCGTTTAAAGTCTTACTGTTTGATACAGCTACACACTAAATGGAAACAAATGGCCATCTCTGTTTATCTGTTAAATGCACCTGGGAGAGCTCAAACCACATGCAGGCAGACAATAAATCACACATAACAAGGAAACAACGTGCTTTTCATGAAACAACAAGGTTACGGAATCTCTATCTTTGATTTCATGCACGTTCTACATTTTTGTAGCAACAAGGAGAAGAAATATATAGTAGGCTGGACACATTCCTCAGCTAACCGACGTCTATTGTACTGCAGTCATCCCTCAGTAAGACATCCGGAGCCACATAGTTCAAGTTTCTGAACCTTTTTTTATTTAACTTTTTCAGTGGCTAGAGGCTTAAATAATGACACAAGTTCGTGAAGCTCCAGGAGAAGAAGAAATATACCTTGATATGTTTGTTGATCTATATGTTTGACATTCAAGCAATTTTTTTCCTTTCTGACGTGACCCAAGCTGACCAACGTGACCCCAACAACAGCCTATTGACAACAGCAGGTCACGAACCCATCATTGATTGTGTGATCTGCAATTGAGTCATTTGTTTTGTGTCAAAACTGATAGACACCTATAAATGGGAGAGGGAAAATTCATGACCCTAAAACACTATTTGCAAAAAAAATCTCCATAACTTTGAAAGCTAATTCTACAAATCTATCAATATTTTAGAATTATAGCTACTGTAGGTCCTTAAAATAATGCAATCAGTTTGAAAATTCAACATGGAATTAATATTAGCTTACCATACCAACAGCTTACCTCACTACCCTATTCCATTCTCATATAAAACAATAAGGCATTGCTGCACAAATGTACTGAGAAGTCTGATACGTTACTACTGTGTCAAATATATTATTAATACATTATTGCATTGTCACTTCTATAGATAATTTTGCTTTCTACATGGTCAGATGAATTACAAAGCAATCATTTCAATACCTACATGCAATTCTTTCACTCTTCAGCGATATTGTGAGATACCAATAATCTCTTCTGACAGATGTAATTATGGACAATGACGTATTTACTTGTGGAAGTATGCGGTTACAACTTTTACTGTAATAGAAATTGACAGCACCCCTATGATACAATACTTTGGCACGGAAGTAAGTAAGACATAAATGCAGTGCCGTGTATTGTCCGGTGCCACTGTTGTCTCCAAATGCATCATAGAAAGCACAGAATTGCCTGATGCTGGAGGGAACCAGCAAATCCCAGGGTGACGATGAGCCAAACGCGTAAGTACAGGAAGATAAATGACTTTTTTGGAGATTCTCTCTGTAATCAAATCATACTCTGTTTGCTCTTTTGTGTCTGTGTCAAAGATTTCTCAATGCATTACCTTAACACATACTGCAATCTAAAAAAAAGGAGGATTGCATATTTTGAATAAGCTGTCCTTTCAGTAACTCATCTGGCACTTCAAAATCTTGTTTGATACTTTGCTAAGATACATTAATGTTCTAGTAAGCCTGTAAGCAGTGCCTCTGTTATTCATCTACAATGCAAAATATCTCAATCACAGGCAAGGACACACTTGCCAGGATCCAAAACAAGAATATGTCCCTTTGTCCTTTTATATTGGGTAAACCTGCCGCTCAGCACTTTCTGAGAATTCAAGAGTCATTTAACATCTTAGAACAGAATATAAGGGTTCTTTTATGTCCTCCTTTCCCCCATTATACCAGAACCCTCTAGTCTGTGCTACAGGGAGTAATCATCTGCTTGGTTGCGCTGCTTTCACTTCTGTAAATCCCGCAAATCGCCAGCGCCTGGCAGCACATCTATCACAACAGTCACCGGGCTCTAGGCAACAATCAGAGACCTTATCTGCCTTTTACTCTCCAGGGTTACAAAGGCTGCATCTTCTTTGCAAGGGGCTTGACTGGCTCTTCTCCTCTTTTCATAAGTGCACCGACCAAAATGACAAATACTCTTACTTGCCATGTGTAAAAGCAGAGAGGACTTTAGTCTTGCTCTCATCTTCTGTTAAGTGAATTGTGGTTGATGTCTTTGATTTCAACAGAGGTCAATGAAGGACTTCCCCCTATGCTCTGTAATTCACAATTTTCTTGTGGAAAGGAACATTAATGGGAAATTCTACATAGGACACTTGGAATAATTTTTTATTCTTAAGTCCAATGTAGAATCAATGGACCTTATTTCTAACACAATCCCCATATTCAATTCATCATTCATTGTCTTGAATCAAACAGGGTATAAGACAAGTCTATCTGATCTTTTTGTCAATTGTCACAAAGGTTCACCAAAGCAATCAGTTAGCCTCAACCTTCTGATCAAGGTTGGGACAGTTTCTTTGTACACCTTGTCTTCCAGGCCTTAGATGGATTCTGATTGCACACAAAGTTTACTTAAGACCATTGCCCTGTGTGCTCTCTGGGATGGAAGGTCTCCCCAGGTCCCAGCTCCATTATTCTGTTTACCTGGCTAAGCTGTCTGTAAAGATCAACCTGTCCCCGCGTGCCTCAGCAGAAGTGATCCATCAACCGTTTCACCATGTAGCCTTTCCAACTCAGGAAGATGCAATACATGTACATTTATCTCTTTCGGAATATAAATTCTGCATATAGCATTATCTATCTCATCTACAAAACTGTTTATTGAAAGACTTTGGCAGCATTCTTCTCACAGTCAGTTCAGTTCAGTCATCCATCTGGTGACACTATGAAATCCCTCCAGACGACTCTCACAAAAGTTATCTTTATTCCACTCCAAGGTCAGGGATGTGACTTGATTGATTAGAGAGAAGGTAGAAGGAATGGAATTACTAGGAGAGAATTACTACTTTTCTGATATGTTTATAAGTTTTAACAAGACATTATTTCAACAACTGATTTTTCCCTTGAATTTGCCATGGCATGGTGAAGTTTCAACCAGACTGTTTTGCACATCTTACGGTACCATCTATACAAGAAATCATATGTGCTGGCTATCTCCAACATCATACATTTTGTATTTAGGTTTAGTATACATCAGGATTTGCTATGAAAATGGCAATCCCTCTATCTTTAGACGTTACAGCTGTACGTGTAGGTGTTTTATACATCGGGTCAGCTTTTGACAGTCAGCAGTTTTCAGTTGAGAAAGACAGTAATGATCAATAAAGTTGTGGTGCGTGTGAAATCGGTCCCATGACTGGCTTATGACCACATTTCTGCTGATACAGCAATATTTTACACCAGCTTTAGAGCCTGTAGTGATGTCACTCCATGCAGTCAAGAAAATACAACAAGATTCAGCACTAATAAAATGTTCCCATCATTATCATCAGTAGAATCATTACTAGCTATGTTCTTAATATCATGAAACATGCAGCAGTATTTGTACATAGTATTTGATATCATGAGAGTGTTATTTCTATTTTGATTGTAATAGCAACATTTTTTGTTCATGTATAGTATCAGGGTTCTACAATGTAGCTAGTGCATTTTAGCGTAGTGGGCCACTACGCTAAAATTTGTGACCACTACGCTAAAATAAGGGCCACTACGCTAGTTTTGAACTAGTGTTGTGGTGCTTTGCTATCATTTGCTTTTTCAACAATGTCTAATCAATGTCTGAACAATGAAAAATGATGATATGCCATTCAAAACTGACCAAAATCCTTCAAATTACATGTGATGTTAACAGAGTGCCAACTTTTAACTCGACATTGTCAAAATCTCATCAATCTCCTGATTGGTCGCTTTGCTACCATGCCATTCCCACTACGCTAAAATGAAATCCTGGCTAGAAGCCTGAGTATCTAAACAAAATGCTTTTAAAAGGAATAGCTTATAATTCCAGTGATCTCTAGTCATGACACTTGACACTTGTTCTACATGTAAGTTTAGATTTCACCATAAGAAATAATTGCAAATCACAATGAAATTGTGATAATAAGATTGACAAAATGGATATCTGTTCCACTTCCAATCCATTTCGCTGACGTGAAATGATGAGGTGCAAAATAAACTCACCTAAAAGTTCTGAATATTGGCCCTACAAAGAATTTACATACAACTTCGGTAATCACTAACGGGAAAATTACAATGCTATAGGCATATTACTGTGGCAGCAGAAGAACATCCTTTCGCATGTAATCATCCATTACAGCATGCAGTTCTGTCTGCTGAATGCTCCTTGCACAATTACCTCTTGTTACTTGCAGGTAATGAAGGATATCTCCTGCTGATCCCTTAATCACCCCTCAGACAGGGGGGGACAGGTAGGCATGCCTGACCTGCCAAGTGTGATAAGCACAGCCGTCCTGCTGTGGCTCCTGGTACTAATACCTTAAGACAACTTCTGCCATAAGCCATTACATGGGAAAGGGCAGAGGACATGGGATGACACAGGGGTAAAGCCTGCGACAGGAGCTGGGCCTGTAGCAGACAGTGGGACTCCAGGTTTTATATTCAGGTCTTGTTGAAACACTGGTGGATGGATGTTCAGCCTTAAGAGATTTGGCATGGAGGCATTAAGGGGCAAAGTAGGAGACTAGTCATACCATCTTTTATTCAGTGGCAATTTAGAGGGAAAACAAGCAGAGTAGACCTGGACCTATAACAAGAACCATATAATTCCATTTCAGGTTTTGATTTTCATACGGGCTAGAGAAATCCTTCCAATAAAAGATGGACACATGCTATGATATAGATTAAAAATCCACGAAATCTATCATTAATATAATTTGCACTTGTTTTAAATCCACTACCTGACAGGACCTTATACATGTAACAAACTAAACTCACTGTGGGGTTTGATATGCTTTCATCACTTTTACTGTTCCTATATCTTCCCCTTCACATGCATATTTCATCACAAAACAATAATATTACCACCATTCTATCAATGTCCATTCTGAGGAGGCAATCCTCATTCAACAGAAGTCCTACCACCAGCCTTGATGTGCAGTAAGAGTCATTGCTTGGCGGTTAATGCTCCCGATCCACCAAGGGTGTAAATTGCCTGGTGGTACGGCACACCGAGGCCAGACAACTTCTCTAATCCTGCCCAACACGTTCCTCCCCCTGGAGACGAGTCAAAACTCATCTCTTCCAGCAATCTCCTACTGATGGTCCCCTGGACACACTTCAACTCATCATGACTGGCTAGACCCGCAGCAGGCAATCAAACCCACATCTGCATTTCCTACAGAACCATTCAGGGTGTTCAATAACCTATAGTTGACTAATCTCAAGGTTCCCGGCTCTGGATAGGGCAGAGTCATAGGTCAATTGTGGTAATGATGCGCACAACTCGGCAACCCTGCTGGCACCCATCTCATTACAGGAGGAAATTGGTGGAAAGTGGGGGTTTTGCACGGTGGGCACTTGTGTTCACTATTCAGCAGGTAGCATTTTGTTCAAGTAGCAAGGCGGCCTCTTGTCATTGCAGCCAAAGGGCAATACAAGAAATATGGGGGAACAAATAAGTTGTTATGTGACTCTATACAGTCTTACCAACTCAAGCAGGCTGAGACATTTTCAAGTGAGCAATGCAATCAATCTGAATGCATGCCATTAAATCCTAAATATGACAAGTGCTGTGGCTTATTATCTACAGTTATAACAACTCTATCACGATTGTGGAAAACTGAAATCTGCATCAGAAGCTTTGCTATTTTTTTTCCACAAAATGAGAAAAAGTTGTATGCCAATTCTAAAGCTCTAGCCTGTAAAATACCCTGCCCCATGATAAGCATATAAACATCCGAAGCAGCAATGTTTCAGGAAAGATTCTTATGCTGATACTTCTGCATCTGCTCTTTTTATAAATAACACCTTTCTGCCTTTGCCTTGCATAGTTAAGGTATGTCTTTATGTGAATGCTAGCGTATTACCATCATCACAAATCCGATGAACAAAACTAAACATTCCAAAAACAGGTGTCCCTATGTAACCTTGGGTTGCAAGGATTATGTATGTGGATAAATAAGATATTAATGTTTTGAGCCACTTTACATACATGTAGCTTTTCAAATCTATGTCATATCAATCTACAAACAGGGTGCACAACCTTCCAAAGATACTGATGCCCCCTTGCATAACTTTGCCGAACTGCAAGTCTTTAACCAACGGAAATTGTAAAGAATGGAACCAATCAATGATTCCTTCAGGACCAATTAGGTGCTGAACACAGTTAGTGCACTTGTGACCTATCCTCCTTGCATGTTTACTGAAAACTGCAGGTTACCTATGAGAAATCGTCCTTCAGTCTATCTTTCACAGGAGATGTAGGTTTAATTGTGAAGTGCATACATTGTACTTTTTTTCTTCTTGACTTGAGAAAAACCATCTGCCTTGTCACACAGCTGCATCTGCCTTAGACACAAGCAACACTTCACTTAAGCCACCAATGCAATTCCCGTATCTTTCCACAATTCTTAAAACTCTTCAGTTAATTGACTTTTACTAGTTACCCAGTGAGATGAACAAGAGAACTGTGATTATAGCCATAAAGCAAACATCATTTCATGTTAATGTTGCACAATATTGGTAACAGTAGCAATCCTCACACCTGGTAAAGTGAAACCATGTAACTGACTGATAACGAATACAGCTAGTATTACTAGCTAAGTAGGACGTATTGGAATTTCTTAGGACCAAAGCAATAAAAATTGGAAGTCGGCTTTCTTTCTGGAAATGGTATGAATTGGCAAAAGCTTCCCATAATCCAGGACAATAAAGTGCATATGAGAATTCTGCAGAAGAAACTGTGCATTATTAGATAAATGCCATAGGGCGTGAAGAATGCTGCAATATATTTTAGTTTTCATGAGCACAACTGTGTATCATTAGTATTGGATACATGCTCACAGGAAAGCCTCCCAGGAAATATATTGGGAAAAGTGGGTGGGTTGTACATTGTATATATTCATTTATGGCCAGGAACTAATGTCAACATAGCATAGAGTTTAATAAATAAAGCAGTACAACATGTCTCCAAGTATTGATAGCTCAAGAACTATTTCAACACTGCAAAAACCAACAGTGACACAGACACGTGTAACAAAACTGCTATGAATTATATGCCCCATATTGTCAGGGCGGCTATCCAATATTTGGCAAAACCCGATGCAAGTATGAATTTATTAATTCCAAATCCAGAGGGATAGTGCTCCTGGCACATCCATGGCCATAAGTTACCAGTTCCATCCATAGTTACGAGACACTGGACAGCCCCACACATTATCATGGTGTTCCCTGTTGTCCTGATATTTGATACATGGCCCAAAATCTCCACTTCCCTGGATCTAATCCAATAATCCTAGTGTAGCTGGGAACAATCTGGCTACATTGGACAGGCTTTAAGCCATCAAACCATCCGTAATCCTGTACATTATGGTGCCTGGTTACGTGTGCTTGGAGTTGGAACATACATTCTGTCAACTCCCACGCTCACACACCATTAGGAGCAGCAAAATTTACAAGCATCAGACTTGTTTTCATCATCAGCGTACATAAAAGAAGCACCTTGTCAGTCTGGTTACACCTCACAGAAAATGAAACAGAACTATTCATTCCAAGTAACCACTAGGTCTATCTAATTTCCATGTATAACTCCAATGGATGGCTGACCATATCTGGAAATATCTATCCGATCACTATGCGCAGTTTGACAAAACAGTTTGTTCTGAAAGGAGATTTTTTCTTACTGATACAAATCAGTTAAATAATCTGCTGTCACGGGTGAAGAACATTTCAAAATATGTCTTATCATCATCTATCAGTGTAGGAACTGTGAATGACTCTTTTGTCACTTGCGCTGGTTGTATCCCTTTCCACTGTGAAGGTACATCTAACATTATACTTCTCACAAGCCAATTAAACTGCACGGTAGTGTTCAGAAATAATTGGGCAGTCCAATTCTGAACCACCTTTGAACGATAAGAAGATTTACAAAGTGAGTCGTCATCCTCTAATCACACCTAAATTTTCAGCACCATGGACATTTCCACTGCCAAGCAGTCTGTTATTCTACCATTAAGGCAATGCTGCCACTTTCTACCCAGTTTGAAACATTATCCTTTACGTAGCCAACAACCTTTCATCTCTCTCTGGTTATTGATCCTTCCGTGTTGCCATGTAAAGTAGCTACGGCGGTGGCAGGAAGAACTAATTATGTCCTTTCCACAAAGTGATTGCTGCACCAAGTTTAATGTGGCTTGCCCACCAAGCCAGTTGGAAGTACCGCAAGTAGAGTAAGGTTCAAAGTGAGCTACTTTTAGGGAAAGCCCAAAGTTCACCCCACTGAGTCCCCACCGTCCCACTTCAATTATGTAGCTATTATTTCCATCATTTCAAACCCTAATATAAGTCTTTAAAGCCTTGACCTAAACAGGTCTGGTTTCTCCCCTGTCCCGACAGCTAGGCAATGGCAGGGTAGGGCACATCATACTTCAATAACAGGGGGCTAAGGTCAGCCTCTGGTCCAAGCTTTCCTGTTTCTGCAAACAAATTATTGAGCTAGTGGAGCAGGTAGATGTAATAGTTCCACCCAAGTAGGCAGAGTTGGATGAGGCGGGCCGGGAAGATGCCGGGATTTCACTCAATAAAAATGCAGCGGGTGTGGCCTGGTTGTCTTGTGTGTGAAGAGTGAAGGGAGAGCATACCAACGAGTTAGCAAGTGAATATTGGCGGCGGCCAACTCGAGCGGGATCAGTCATCATCCTCCAGGGGTGGGAAAATGAACAGCGTGTGCTTGTGGGTCCAGATTGGCAGGTACGTCTCTACATGGCAATTAGCACCGTCATGTTTTCACATGTGTGTGTCTTCATTGCTGGGAACAATGGAAGGCTGTCATTCATATGGGGAAATGTTGGGAAATGATGGGACTCTGACGACGGTGAGTAGCTGAAGCATTTTCTATCTTGTACATATAGGTACTTCTAAGGTTGTAAAGGTTCTATGGTTTTCTCTGTATAGTGCAGAACCTAGGGACAATGCACATATGTATATTGTGTGCTTACGCACACTCATCACTGAAGATATAGAAGCATCCATAGTCAGTATCCATAGCAAAAGACCTTCTTGTACCTCCTGAGAACAACTTTTTTTTTCCAACTGAGTGCCATGTTAAATGGATGACTGGGAGATATTGCACGTTTAAAGGGGAAAAATTAAACTTGGAGGTTTTCATCCAGAAGATACAGCTACTTCTATGAATACAAATGGCAAAACCATTCTTGCGTGCCTCACTGCTTACTTATTTCCAGCATTTCAAGATATCATTCTGCATCATATAGCATATTGGCAACATTCTGCTTTGCCATGAAATCAGCAATGTTCACTGTGAATTGGTGCGTATTGATCCCTGTGCAGTCAATGAAGGCATAAATGTCTGAAGCACGCATCTTGATGTTACAGTCTCCATAAACAAAAACACTTAAGACAGATGATTTACTGGATGCTTCATTTCTGCCTCAGGTGCCACTTTTCTGCAGCGCACTTTAATGATCCAGCCAGGCTTTTTAATTAGGTCACTGCCGTCTGAAGGGCAGCTGGAGACACAGAACTTCGCTTCCCCATATTGATTCATCAAGCTAATGTCTACCAGGTCCTGAAGTAGTGTAAAAGTAGTATCTGCAACACATCAATCACAGTGAGCTCTATTGGCAAATGCTTTGTTTGTTGACTTATAACATGGAATGTGTGTAAGTGCAGAGAATATTCATAAAGTGACCTAATATTGATATTTCAATTTGCAATTGTGCTGGACCACCAGAGGCCCAGCACCCTGAAGAGCAATTATTTCATAACTCATGATGACGCACTTGGAAAGTTCCCCATTTCGGGATTTACATAACACTTTCTCAGCACAGCCCAATTCCTTGCTTGTAGTTTGTTGGTGCAAATGGGCATCTAGCCTTGGCTGAATCGGTTAGTCACTCAAACATGGCCGTGAACATCAGAAACCGTGCATTGATAATGCACTTTGTGCTGACAAAGGTCACCTTCCTAATGGAGCCAAACGCAAATTACAGAACTTGATTTACGACCCCATCACGGGACCGATCACTTTTGGTAGCGTTTCTTACAGCATTCTCGGTATGTTGCTATCTATAACCTTCCTTGAACTAATCAATATTTTGGGTGTGGAATATCAATTCTCCTCCTTGGATGTAAAAGAAACCGATACCTACTCCCAAGTGTAATACGGGCTAACTTGTTTTGCGCTGCGATAAATGAAGTGGAAAGGATGCAATCTAACTGTAATTGTTACTGATGTCTCTGGGATTGTCGGCAAATTCAGCTGTCAGGTCTGGAGCAGGGGTGTCAGGAGAAACCGGGATATAATAGAGGATCAAAGACTTAGGAAGACACAGGAGTGCTGGTAGACACTGACAAACACAAATTAGCAATTAGCAGGTGACTCCAACAGTAGTGTTCAGGCAGGGGCAGGCTTCCTTCCAATTCACCACAACAGCTCATGATCAGCTCTTTAAGTATTGAGGAAGCTTACAATCCTAAAAGAAAACTGACAAAGAAGACCTGTTGCTCTGAAGATCGCTTATCAAGGAGTAACAACCTCAGTGTCTGTATTCCAAAACAAGAAAATTTCATGTATCCTTAAAAGTCATCCAAGGTTGAGTCTTTGAAGATAGCACTTTAACCCTGAATAACATAATTATTTCATCTTTTCTAGAAGTATTGTAAAATTTTTATCATTTCTGTAATTGTTGTACATTTCAATATTACAATAAAACAGCTACACTGAATCCAACCATATATATCACAAAAACCCTACAGCCAACTGATTTCTTAAAAAATATCTTTACACAAAATGTACTACACAGGATATCTTACAGAGGGAAAAATTGTAGCTAGTTGAGATGACATCTTGTAAGAACCATGTTGCATTTCAGATCGCATTTGAAGGTCAAGCTGTCACATGGAAAAAGATACGTTCCCATGGCCACAAGGGCCTGTGTTCACTCAGCAAGAAACCGTCCATTTCAAAGTCCTACTGCGGCATTTGTCAGCCGTTCATTGTGCAAGATATACAGCCTTGTCGGTGCCTTTAGCCTGCTTCTCCTGAAGATTAATGGGACACATGCAGACTACCGGAAATGTAAAACATGTCAGTCCAGTGGGTGGATGACCTGATATATATGAGGATGGGTCACATTAGGCTCATGAATTATGGATGTCCATGGAAGACCAGATTTATCCAGAAACATCTGCTTGTACTGCCTGCTACATGTATGTGGACAGCAATGCTGTGACAAGAAAGGTATGAAATATGGCATTGTGTTTGTTAAAATTTAATCATTACACGTTTCTTTCTTTAAGGCAATAACATGTGTAACAACAGAAATGTTGAGAAGTTGCAAACCTGAATATTTTGAAATATCTAAACTAATCTTTTCTACTGTTTCTCATAAAACATGTACCTAGGTATTTTTTTACAAGCTGCTGCAAAATGTAGGTTTATAGTCATCAATGAATAGGTCATTTTTGCAAGGAACTACCAGCCATTAAGTATTGGTCCCCATGGCAATCTTCTTATAAGGCTACCTGAAGCAGGAGAATGCAAATATCACATGCAAAAGGACAACACAAAAATTCCAAGACTAATTCCAAACAAAGACCACATTCAAGAATTTATTTTTCAAAAATGTCTTCTTTGTTCTGACTGACATGAACGTCTAAGGAAAGTGTGATAAGACCCTCAGACCTTGGAGAGTGGAAAATTGCCTTGAGGCTTCCTTCTTGACCTTTCCTTTCCGTGTCAAGGACTTAATGATTATGAATAGCTCGTTCATCTTGTGGAAAGCCCAGACAAAACAACCTGCTTCCCTATCTAATCAGATAACCATCCTCTTCCACCTCATCTTCTCAGCAGCTTCACGTACCCGCACCACTGTGAGACGCAGCCAAGTCAAAGATCATAGTAATTTTCTGGATACGGCAGAACGAGCCTTCGTGGAGTGAATACTGAAGATGATACAGTTGTATTGGCAGGGGATAGCTAGCTTGAGATGAGAATTGGAAAGAGCTCCTTTCAGAACTGGGCCTTCTTGACACACAGTATGATGCCAAGGTAATTTTCCGATATAGCGAGACTCGGCATCATGGACAGCATACTGAAAGAATGCGACTGCACTGATAGGGTGGGCATTGGAGATGACAGTTAACAAGATATCTTTTTTTATAGCAAATCCTGCCATTTCGTGGCATTTCCTGATACTCTTGGAGTACTCTAGGACAGATATTAAAGTAGAGCATGCTACTAGTCTCATATACTGTAATAGTGCTTGAAAGATCATAAAGCTGGGATTGACTAGGCTGCATTGAATCATCTTGACAATATACCAGTAAGTAACTTTCTTAAGAACTTGGTCTTTTTAGTATGCCAGACAGTTTATTGATTGGGAGGGAAAAAGAGGTAGGCTGATTACTTTTTAGTGTAAAGTGGAATAGTATGGCAATCTGCCATATAACTTCCAGTGTACATGTATTCTGTCATAACAAGCTGCCATTGCTTCAACCTCTACCTTCAATGCCAGTCTTTTCATCAATTTCCACGTATCACCTCTGTCACCAGTTTTATCCCTTCTTCTTGCTTCTCATCCATCATAGTTTATACTTGTCAGAACAGAGGGTGGAGCTACATACCCAAACAGTCGGTCTAGTGCCAGACTTGCTTTCAGTGTTCTCACAATGGTTTAATGGTCTGACATGCAATTAGATGGTGTGTGGCTGTAGGTTTGATTGGTGCTGCATATCTTGATTGCTCCTGGCTTGTTACACAGAATACAGATAGAGTTACCCTTAGATCATTAGAGCTCCCTCTCAATACTTCAAAAATTTGACATACTATTTTGTAAATGTGTGAAACAATCACAAAACTTAACAACCTGTCCAACTTAACCATAACACCTTTTCACTATATCTGAGTTACTAAAACTAAAACTAAATATCTCTATCTACATTGTGACAAATGTGACAAGGTATTCTGTAAAAACAATAACAGAATTCACAAACTCAACTATCTGACAGTGTGCAACTAGTCCCAATAGATAATTCCACCACGTCCTAGCAGACTCTTCAATATTCTTCATTTGCCTGACTTTAAAGGACTGGACAAGCCCTGTAATCACCTCCCACCTGTCAATACTTCTCACCCAATCTTCAGCAGCATTAGTCTTAGTAAATTCAATTACTTCTAGCAGTACCTGATGGACAAGATACTGACAATGACTACATATCTTGACCAGGCCCTGGTATCTCTCCCTTTTTATGTTTGTTTCCCTCAATGCCGGCGCCACAAGGCACAATGAGTGTGCCCATATTGCACGGAGGTCCATTCTTAAGATAAGGCTAAAGTCTGTTTCAAATGGGTCCCTGAGGATGAATCTAGAACATCACACAATTGAGTGTAGCAGCGGCAGCAGAGGATTTCCACTTGAGACCTTAACTTAATCACTCTGTACTTCATTACTCCATCTTACCAGACTTTAAACAATGTTGGGAAAGGAATGGGGGCACTAGAAAAGTCACATGCATATGACAAAACAACTAACTTTGGTGGAATAGACTGATTACATCAGCCATCTCTGATGGACACTTGTTCAGGTACATTGAAAGAACGGGTGAAAAGATAGTGATAGATGCTAGCAAGTTGTCTTGAGAATCCAAGTTACCTAGTTCGATGTTCTGATGTTGCCTGAACACAAAGGTTTATGGCACTGACAGATGATGTGTCACTGCAAGTATACACATTCTCTAAAGCAAAAACTATTAAAGCTTTATGCTGGAAAAAGATTCAGTCTTTTCAAGTTCACTGCTAAGTTGGCATGGTGATAGACCCTTTGAGTGAGTTCTCTTTCATAGCAGCTGTCTTGAATGTCTAGACGAATTGGTAATACTTACATGTACTATGACCACTCAATATTTACAATTCCAAAAATAGCCATTACATAATGTGCGTGCACTGTTGGGTGAGATACGCCCAGGCTGGCTTGAACACAGGCGGCAAAGTTTACAGCCCAACCTTATCTAATATCTGGAGGGGAATAATTGACTGCTGACCTTAAAATGTCAGTAGTATAGCCATTACATTCCAGCAACATACTGGGGCTAGTTGTAAAACAGAGGAGGAGAGCTGCATGCATTCATGGGATTCAAATCACCAGCTTGTTCTTTATCAAGGACGTTGCAATGCTTCCTAATAAATATACAGTAGGAGGACATACATGTACTGTACACCATGCAGCCAAAGCCATCTTTCGACTGGTTATCCTAACAGACGAGCTGAGAGGTTGCATCTACTTTTTACTGTCCCGTTATCCCTTTATCCTTTTGATCCAGTTTGAGAGATATTGCACTTTTCTACGGCCGACTGATGAAGTAGACCTGTCACATCAAACTACTTATCTTATCACTCATGGGTCCCACGAGGGAGCCGCAGAATGTTGGAGTTGTGAATCAGAGAAGGCCAGCAATACATTCTTTTTGTATCCTCCTCTTTTTTTGACCTGCTTGAAAGGCCATAATTCTTTTAACTAGTGCAGTTGATGTATGAAACAGCACTTTTTAGATTGCCTGATTACCTAAAAAATTATGACTCCTGGTGAAGACTTTTACATGTATGTACAGTACTAAATAACTGATCCCCAGGGAAGGCTGCAAAAGGAAGAACAAAGCCTTGTGCGATTTATTTTCTCATCAGAGTTGAAAATTCCAACACTCCGTATACTTTGATGCTGATAATCTACCACACTGTACAACTCTAGATTCTTACTCCTTTAAAGGACTTTTCCATCTGGTGGCAACAGATAGGCCAGTGGTAGGCAACAAGCCTTGACTTGGGGATGTAAAGGTTACTTGCCAATGGGGCACTAATGCTGGTTGAAAATCGCCCAGAAAATATGGAGTGACAGACAAAAGGAGATGACGGAGTGTCCAAAACACAGCTTTGCACCGGCACTGCTGTAGATAAGACCTGGAGCAGCATGTCACGGCCTGATGGGAAGGCGACAACATTAGCTCCCGCGTAAGGGCAGGAATCAAGATGTCAAATTGATAGGAGTTGACTTGATTATTGGCTGGGATTGTGGCTACAACAGGACTCCGCATGCAGGCTGGTTGGCTTGGCAGGCCGACGGTGGCATGAGGAAAGTTAAGCATTGTCAGGAGCCATTTGGTACGGGAGGGTTTCGTGTGTGGTGCTCCTGACGCTAATGGTGACAGATCTGCTCATTACTGTGTGTATTTGACTCCCTTAAGGACTGTAACTGGACACACAGGTAACTCACGGTCTTGTTGTATTACTGTGCTGGATGTGTTTGATATTGATCTGGAAGCATCGTGCTGCAGAAATTCATTACTAGACAAGTCTGCACAAGTGCATTGACATTGTATAGTTCGTTGACATCAAAATTTCCCATTGTACCGTGGATTAGCCCCAGGGGAATGATTCAACTTACTCTGGTTATGAGAGAGAGGTGTGTGACATATAAAATGCTTTGAGATTACCATGACCTGTCTACATGTTACTACGGTTGGATTGCACTGCAAAATTGAATCAGTCAAATATGTCCATTATCAACACTGACTCTGACTCTATCTGATTCTGAATGAAGCAGGCTGAAGATTATTACAATCTACGTATGGATTCTACCTAAGAAAAGAAACATAGTACTTATGAATGTGTTTCTTGGTATAGCACATATTACATGCATTTGAAAGATGTTTTACATGTATGCTTTCCACAAGCATGTCTAAACAGCAGAGAAGACATTTATTGGAAACCTGAAAGTTTAAAAAAAAATAGATAATAGTGCGTGGTGATGCAATCAAAAGGCATGTTTGATGGCTTTATTTGTTGACATAAGCTGAATCCCAGGTAAGTACTACTATCGTCACACAGACCCCCAGGACACGGGTCCCCTGGGGCTGGATTGCCACTTATGTTGTTACCTACTGAAAAGGTACATGCATTAATGATGGGGCTGACTTTCTTCACTTGTTGTAATGTAAGCACTCCTGTTACATGCACTAGTCAGATGGTCACTTTATCAGTCCCTCTCACATGATGCATCCCCTGCTGCTGGATTTAGGTAGGCCTGGTACTGCATCATATACCACCACCATCCCAGTCACACATCATTCATAAGGATCAAGGTTGACTCAGTGCATTTACTGTGAAGCCCCCCTGCAGCATAAGGATCAAGGTTGACTCAGTGCATTTACTGTGAAGCCCCTCCTGCAGCTACAGGGCTATGGAGAGGCTCCATGCACTGACTGTTCTGTCTCTCTGTCCACAGGACTATGGAGAGGCTCCGTGCACTGACTGTTTTGTTGTCTCTCTGTCCACAGGAAGTACCGTGTGATGGCCGACGACGGACCCACCATGAGTAAATGGGACGAGCCGGTCGGGTCCGCCAAGAAGGACGAGAGGAAGCCCACGCCGTGGTGGATTTGGATGGCACTCCTGGGCACCGTAGGGAACATTCTAGTTGTCATAGTAGTGTACCTGTGGACTACCATGTACAGCTAGAAACCAGACGAGCTCTTCAACCGTCCAGACTTTCATTTGTCACGCTGATTTTTGAGAGGCCTTAGACAGAACGATGTGGGTAGGAAAAGCTGCACTGCACTGTTATTATTACGCTAGCCGCAACAGAACATCCAGATCTGATCTTCCTGATACCTCTGCTCCTCCAGGGGGACTACAACACCTGGAAATTTGGGATTTACCGCGGGAGCAGAGCTCGGAAGGTGATTTGCACACCTTCCAGTGTCAGGAATCAATAGCGATACACACTGATAGGACCGGTGGGCCCGGAGAGGAGTCTCCCGTGTACTGTTGCACATTAGGAATCATGAGGAGGGCAAGAGGCACTTATGAACACACCCTATACATCATCCAACTAGTTCCTGCCCACTCCAGCACCTCTCTACTAACCAACAAAGGCAGTGTGTGGTCTACTGAGAACACAGTGGCAAGGAAAGGAGAAAAGCTCTTCCTCTGGACTGGCATCAGTACATGGTAATGCACAATACAGAATGCCATTTACATCCCTGGTGACTGGGTGGTACATGTATCTATATGTGTGCATATGTAATTGCTGTACCTCTGCCTATAGGAAAAATTGAAAAGTTGGCTTAGAGACCGAATTCTAGTCCGGGGATGTTACTAGATGTTGAGAACTCAACAGTTGTGTTTGGAAGGGAATCATTACTTGCAGTGAAGTACATGTAACTTGAGAATGAGACAAGAAACGTCATGCAATGAACAAATTTGTTTCATTGTCAGAGAGAAATGAAGTTGTTTATTGTGTGGTTGTCTCATATTCAAGATCTCTGACTAGTACTGAAAGTGACTTATTGTTTCCCTCGTAGGCTTCGTGCAAAACTTACTTAGACTAAAACTGTAACAATAAGACGAGACAATGTTCTCGAGTAGCTAGTCTTCATCAGTCAGGTCTTCAATGTTATCTCGTATAAACAAGGTCATGCACATTCATCAGTGCCAGTTGTCTGTCTGGTCAAAGGGGGAAGCTAAAAGTTAGTGAGCCAGCTAAGATAAGTGGTTCATACTTTTGGTTATAATATTCATCACTATTGGCTCTCAGCACATCCAGCTTATCTATCCTACAAGCCAGAAACTTCATCCAGCACGTCTAGACTAGCAATCGGATCCAGTTTCCATGAAATTGAACACCTTTACTCTAGAGAACTAACATTCTTAAAACATCACCATCTAGACATCTCGGAATCTATATCTGTATAGGGCCAAACTGATATAGACTTTGCAATGGTAGAAGTTAGGAGTGATCATGATTATGTTGTAACAGAAAATCAAGACCACCCACTGACACTGAGCATCAGTCATAAAACGTACTAATATCACAATATACTGTAAAGCTGCAAACCAATTACTCTCCGAGTGAGAGTGAGACCATTCAACATAGTACCTGGGAAAAGCTATCGACAGTCGGAAGAATGCCTGAATAGTCTGTGCCCTGCTCAGACTTCTAACTAACTGAACCATGTATCCTTTAATTAGAAAAATTAATGGCCTTCTGACTTTCATGATGAATAAATCCAAGTCAATGTATTCAAAACGATTTAAAGGCTTCCTAAAATTACTTTTCTTAACTGAATGTCTTTCTGTGAAACATCACAATCAATTACTAGAGCAGATTGACGTGATCATGAAATGGAACAGTACAAAGGCTCAGTGGTAGGAGGATTATATTGTATTGATCCGTGACTTGTGATCAGTCTTCAATTTTCTGACAAAAATATGTTAATCTCAGCTGACCAGGCATCTGTTGGCACACTTTTTCCTATCCTCAAATGGATTCACTTACTAGTAGTATCTAACACAATTTCTGAGGATGATGTGACTTTCCAATCTGATTAGCATAAGGTTGACTGTTATTTTAGGTGCTAGGCTTATTTGTATGCCAACTCTCCTCTACAATTAGTGCCACAGAAAGTCAATAAACCTTGCTTTCAATTTGGGCAAATAGATAAGATCCCTGCCAGCTATCAAGATCAACATGCTCTGCTGTGAATGATAGACTATACCATTTTACTGTAAAAACACATACCAATTTTATATTACATGCACATTAGTATCTAGCATATATAGAAAACAGTTTCATAAAAAAGAAAAGTTCTGGCATGTTCATGTGGGTATAACAGACTGGTCTATGAAACTTTTAGACTAATTGCAGACTTCTCATTTGTTACTGAATATGACACTGCTGGACATTTTGCCAAAACGCCATCCTGTGCATCTGATTTCTGGTCAGATCACAGATCAGATATGTTTGGGAAGCTGATGAATTAATAATACACAGACGTGATTTACTGGTATACTAATCAATCTTGGGACATGTCTCAAACCAATCACTATAACATTACTGACACATAGTACATCACCAGGGCTCGAAATACTTTTTTCTGCATACCTGCACTGGTGCAGGTAACATTGAAAATTACCTGCACCAGACAAAGTTTACCTGCACCACTCTGAATATAGGCTGCACCACTCTGAATATAGGAGGTATGGGTCGTACTAAAATTGTTCAGGAACCATTTTTTCTTTTACACTTTATAGGTGGTAACAGTCAATGCAGCTAATAACAATAAAACCCAGTACATGGACCAGTACAGCTTAGGTGCAGGTAGATACCAGAAATACCTGCACAGCTCCAATTTTACCTGCACTAACCTGCATATGCAGGAAGTATTTTGAGACCTGATCACCAATCATCAAAGCACAGACAGAGACTCAAAAACAACCTGCTTCCAGATCTTAATCCTTAGGGGTCAATCAAGAAGTCACTACGCTTGTCCATATAAGGCCATTCTGCCAGCAATGAGATGAGAATGCTAAAACAAAATGAAGTTTGTGTCTGACAAGAAATGATGTTTGATTAGAAGTATGTGCGCATTAGGTCAATATGGAGACTGTAGTGTATACCAGTGTATAGTACAGGCCTATACTGGAAATGCCTAAAATTGAACAATTATGAGTACATATGATAAAAAGAAAGGTCTCATACATCACTATATCACATGTAGAAGTAAATCTTTCATCTAGTCCAATTAAGACAAAATTGAACAGAAACAGCCATCATACATTCTCTCCACCCACTTGTTAATTTGTCTTTGTAACTCGATCAATAAGACGGCAATTTGTGCCGGGTGCAAGTTGTCCTCTCCTCTCATTAATCAACTTAATGAGTCATGTTGATACAAAATGTATATTGTACAACTGAAAAGTGGGGTGATCGCCTAAATCTGCCATTTCCGTTGTGTTTCTTCACACCGTACTGTTGAAAGCTGACGAAATCAACAAAAAAGTAGAATGACTGGAATTGCATGTGTTTAGGTAACTCTTGTGTGCAGCATGCTTGTCACACACATTTGTTTACACTATATGTTAACAATCAAGTCCAACTCTGGCACATGTAATGAATAGTTGTCTCTGCAGAATGATTATAATGAAGATGTGTCAAAGTGGCTATAAGGAAACCAGTCATCCATGATAAATGATTGTTCAAGGAAGTTCCTTGTAATGTTAAAAGTGGCCTTAATGTTATGAGCATTGTGTTATATGGTGCAAGTTCATGTTCACTGAGAGGATGAAAACATAAACTGTATCATGAAATGTTTGCTGTATAAATGCCATTATTGCTTTCTTGAGTCTGTGGTCTTTTCCACTTTTGCCTTGAAAAACTTATTAACCTACATATAGCTGCTGATGTCCTAAATTACCATACGCTGTCAGGGCTCAAAATACTTTTTTCTGCATACCTACACTGGTGCAAGTAACATTGAAAGTTACCTGCACCAGACAAATTTTACCTGCACCACTCTGAATTTAGGAAGTATGGATCGTACTAAAATTGTTCAGGAACCATTGCTATTTTTTCTTTTATATTTTATAGGTGGAAACAGTCAATGCAGCTAATAAAAACCCATATACACCTGCAACATAAGACATATAATATATAAAACCCAGCACATGGACCAGTGCAGGTTAGGTGCAGGTAGACATCAGAAATACCTGCACAGCTCCAATTTTACCTGCACTAACCTGCATATGCAGGTGGTATTTCGAGCCCTGGCTGTGTAATGGCCATCTACCTTGTCTACAACAGATCTATAAAAAAAAGAAAAATAAAGCTCAACATATGAAATTTCTTGTGTAGTTGCTGACTTCAAATGAATTTATTCCATTACAATATAAAATTTAGACTTACATTTTGGAAACGGTAATAAAACAACAAGAAGAAATGTACACCTTGTCTTGTACATGTAGTAAGACCATATTGTTAGCTGCCCACCTTATAAGTTATAACAAAAATTGTCACCAGCTACAGCATGTAACTAAAGTAATGGCACCATGTGACAAGGGGGAGATCAGTGAATAGTGCTTGTTGTGTTCCAGTATAGTCATCAAAATGATTTCTGAAAAAAACACAGTAGAAGCCATTTAATTACACACCCTGTGTGCCAGTGTATTTCGGGCAATAATCCTGGTGGTGAAATAATGCAAAGTTATCCAGCTGGACCATACCGGTTTGTGATTTTGGTATTCCATGCAATTAATTAACAGAAGTGTGCCTCAACCCGTTGTGCAATTAACTGGCTTCTACTGTACTCCTGACCAAAAAAAGTAAGACCAGACTTCCAGTTAAGACCTAAACGTTATCTAAATCTAAAAAGAAGCCAGTGATTTAGACTGTGCAGTTCAGAATGACCTTATTGGGAACAGGCTAAACGAGACGGCGTCATTATTTTGCATTTGTTTGCCCATTTGTCACTGACTCCTTCAATTTCCTCCTACATTTTGTTACAAGTTTAAGGCAAGGCAAATCGATGCTGCCTTGCAGAAGTAGATATCTAGCGCGAGTCCAAATCTATTACACCTACATGTGTACCCAGCCTCTTTTGTACTCTGCTATTTGCAAAGAGGATGAAAAAAAGACAGTATAATAGGTTTGGATACTAGTACCAGCAAAGAGGATGAAAGAGACACGGCGGGTATAACATGTTTGGATAGCAGGCTGGTACATATCATTAATTTTGTAGTCTCTAGGTCTGCTGTGTTTGGAACCTAGTCAGTGATACCAGCAGGCCTGCATGTAGCCCCTGGGGATAGGACCTCACGAATATCTGACATGCAAAGGTCCACTGGAGAAAAGACAGAGCTCATGAACAGACACAATGCAGAATCCTAGCATGTTCCAGAAACATGGCCATTTTTCAAAACAGATGTATGTCACCACCTTCATCCTTATAACTGTCCTTTCAACTACATCAAGTCTCAATTGCAATAAATTCTAACCTGAAACAATGCAATAGGGGGCTACAAATAAGCATTATGATAAGCGAGATTGGTGAAACCTACAGTATCTTGAACAGAATGGAGAATTCCATTCCATAACTATATAACTATATAAGATCAGGGTTTCTCAAGAAGTGCAGAAGGCAATACATCATGTGTGTGTTGTGGTGGTGGGGCTTTGGACATTTCTTTGGAAATATTCCTGTCAACTGTACAAAATGTATATGATTCAGTACACAGTGTTTATCCAGGAAGGAGTCTTGTACATTACTGGGTTATGTAAGATGAGCTGTGACCTCTTACCTCAAAGCCTACTGCTGGATTCAGTAGGAAATGGAAATGGCATAATAAATATCCCAATTATGACATTTATAATGTGCATGCTATATTATCTGCCTCTACCGGAAGCACATAAAATTGCAAATACAGTACTCTGTAATCATCCAGTTCTACCAAAAATTGTTCTTGCATTCCCTAATCACTAAGTGATAAGTAAGGCTTATTTGCTGCAAAAACTAATAAAGCTTCAACGTGTACAGTAATTCAGAAACGCTAATCAAGTTTTCATCTCCACAAAGAGTGCCAACTCTCTGAGACTATGAATCTCACGCAATCTCGCCTCAAGAGTTCCGAGAAAAATGATAAGTATGCTGACATAAATCTTCTTCTAACATATTATTGCTGGGCAGGTGTGCCCGTGTTTTTCATAAAGCACAGGACCAACAGGTTCCGTACTAAAGCCTTGTGTGAGAGAACTGATCCAGATAGATGTGCAGTAGGGGTGCCTGAGGGGACTTTTACTTTCCTGTTGTTGATAGGCCTTAGCTAATGCACTGGGCCCAGAGTTGTCAAACTTGATTACTAGTGATTTATTGCAGCACAGGCTCCAAGACTCCAGGGACAAGGAAAGGCACTCCAACAATGCTGTATTTTTAGCCAGCATTATATCCTTACAACGTAAGAAAGGCATTACTCATGCCGAGAAAGATGGAGGCTCCTACACGAGCCAAAACACCACAGAAGCCCAGGCATGTTTAATGTATAACATTTAAAAAAAATTTAGCTACATGCAAGGGTATGGGCATCACAAAGCAGGAAGATTGCTGAAAGATTTTAGGAAACAAAGACCTAAAAAAAATAGTGCAAAGTTACAGCTACATGTAAAGCTGCATTATCATGCATGCATGTAAAGCTGCAGCTTATTGAAGTCAAGTCCTTATTACTTTTCCATCTAGACACTAACCAGACGCATGACGTGGGGCATGACGTGGCAAGTATTTGATCAGGCTTCTGCTGCTCACCGTTAAGCACAAGGATTGAGTCCAAGAAATTAACTTGGGACAAAAACTAATGCCATGAACACAACAGCAGCTTCCATTTCAGCACCTGGGACAGACATATGATATGCAATAATATTTGTGTTTCTTAAACATTATAGTGTGCACACGTTGCTTCATACAATGTAACATACATTCGCATAATTCCACCAATTCTCAAAAAACATTGTTATATGGCCTTCTCAAGATTGTCTTCAACACCTAAATATCTGAATTGTATTACATTTAGGATATTTAACATTCGGTGTTCAAGACAATCTTGGGAAGACCTCTATACTAACCGTTTTTTGAGGTGGCGGTATCATGGCACCAGGTGGAATTATGATAGTTGATGTTGCCTTTGATCAAAGGCAATCAAAGTCTCACAATTCGCTTTCGCTGGGACCTCCTCCACGGGCAATTCTCTCCTGTAGACTTGCATGCAGTTGACTATTTTGATTAGAACTTTGAAATACTACCAGTGATAGCTGAAGACAAAAAAAGGTTTTGTAAATTTTCAATAGCATCCAGTTGCTACTACACAGCCACAGCCCACAACAAACTTACATAACAATGATAATACCATCTCCCCATATACAACATACAATTTACAGTGCCTACCACAGTCTGTCAAACCACTGGTAAAAGATTTAAGAGAGGGTGTGCACGGAGGAGTGTTTGGGCCAGTAGGCTCAATGCACATGGAAAACACTGCAATAATGTGTCCACTGACCTAAGATGATCCTTTTCCACTCGAGACTGCAACTTTTACACAACATGTGCAAAATATGATATTCATAACTGTATCATGCACTGAAATCTGTTTGTATTATCATCTGAATTTAGTCATATTCATGCAAAAAGTCAAGAAACCAGCAACTTCGACTCGAGTCCAAAACAATGACAGTGAAGACAATGAAATGTCTTCCACACGGAGTACCTCAACTGCATATTTACCTGTTTGGGCAACCTTCCCAATCCAATAGCTGACTGAGCAGGTCAATAGCAATAAAGTCCCAAACTACATGAAATATGCACAACCTCCTATTAATGCATGTAACTTCTACGCCCAATGCCACCGCGCTATTCTTAAGCCAGTTATCAATTTTCCGGTGCGGTTGGCGCTCGTCCCTTGAATGGCCAGCCTATGAATTCAGGACACTTAAGATGTGAGTGACAACAGCAAGATTGGCAGGGCTACAGCCTGATGTAGAATAGGGAGAAGATTTGTAGCACCTTCCAGCCACAGATCACTTCAGTGCAATAAGTCACACATTATCTAATACAACCATGGAACATTTACCAATGCACATGGCCATGCTTCAAGGTAAGTGATTTTCTGGCAAAACGCCATCAGGCAACTGTTTCTCACAGTACATTGTCAGGAAAATCAAGAATGATATGAGCCCAGCCTGGGTCAGTAAAAAATATGTATGGATGCTGAGCACATAAACTAAAAGTAGAGAAGATATTCTGGAAGGAAGAGCCATTAAACTTCAGAAAACATACTGTGGGAGTATTTTCTTTTTCAAGCCAATTAAATGCAAGACTTAGCAAAGTATGCAGATTTGTTTGGGTAAGACGGAAAGCAATTCTAAACTTGTCATAATTTTAGACTTATCATCTAGGCAGAACTGGATCAAAACAAACCGGTATGTGTGCAGCAAGGGAGGAAAATGCAGCGCAAATATGCCCAGGTTCAATGGGAATATACGGGATAACACTGCTACAAAATGCTATCCAACTTTGAGTTGTTTACACTAAATTACAGCAGGTGTCAGGAGGAAGTGGCTTGAAGTTGAACTGGTTTGACCAGCTCCCAAAGCCACCTAATCAGCATTACTCTATTCTGGTTTGCCAATGATCAAAATCAATGCAATCAACAGGTACCGACATATCATTTTTCAAGTCTTATGAATCTTTTATCAACTATGTATGGGAAGTCGATGTCTTTTGACACTACCATAACTTTAACACTGATAACATCTAAGATACTACACTCTTGTGTGAGACCTGACTGCACAACAGAAACTGTCACTATGGTTGCCAACAGCAGTTTGAAAAGTTCATTCCCTTTTACTTCTTTCTCATTCTGTACATGTACCACGTTTCACATGTACGTTTTCCACATATGAACTTTTGAGAAAATATATTCCTTTTTTGAAGCAGCTAAAATTTACCAACACTTTGTACAAGTTCTTATCATTTCACAATGAGGTATTTTCTAAAATGCAGTTTCTGCTTAAATCAATATACATAGCCGTTAGCTAACATGTCAGTATGTGGCAAAATGGAAGTCATTAACATTCTGAATGGCCTTTCCATTTACAGAGATCCTCTAGCAGACTGACAGATATATAAGTTTTGCAACACATGGCCAACTTACAAAATCAAAGCCTGATCAAAACTCATGTTAGTCGTAGGTGCACTTATGATGCAACTGGAAGAGGTCTTGACATTGTGAAACTAGTACATGTGACTAATGAGAGAAGCCTAATAGCAAAATATCTGAGACAATTTCTAACCTTTCATATTGACCTTGAACCTTCAGTGCAGTTGTACACACATTTGATATGACAAGTTCTGCTGAGATTTATGACATAACGATCATAAGTGCAATGCCTCGTGTTCTTGTAATGACCCTGTGTAAAGGCTTTGAAAAGTGCATTTCCATCCTGGGTCAAGAACAAAGCAGCACATTAAAGCCAATGCTGCCTATAAAACTGCAGTGCTGCCGGTTAATGGGATTGTTGATGTGGAGAGAGGGCACTCATGGTACAACACAGGGTCGAGGAGGACACAGAACATGATGCTATGCCATCAGTTCTTCTGCTCACATTGTTTTTATCTAGTTACAGCACCCATTAACCCACCTTCAATGTCTTTATCTTGGCATGTTTTACTGTCCTGACTGATAGCATAAATCATGATCCCTTTTATTTCGATCTTGAGTTCATTTTTAATGATACAAATGGTGTCATTAATGGTGAACAGGATTATCTTTTAAGTGCATCTCTTCCACACAAGGTCACTGCAGCTCTTTCGGTGTTTATAAAGATGAATGCGCTTTCAAATGTTTTCCATGACTAAGAAAAAGGGCATCTACACTGTGTGCTAGCAAGAATGCTCATGATTTTTATATCAAGACATCAAGAGTGTTTTACTCTTTGTCAATGAAAACAATCTGTAATGAAAATTTTTTGCCCAACATACACGACGTGTGAAAACACATCCCTAGCTGCATGTATGCCTGATCAATATGTCGATATCATAAATGGAAACCATGGGAAAATTTATGGTACAATGCTGCGCAAAATGTCCTCAAGCATTTTCTGTTGGCTAGATGACTATCAAAGAGTCTGCATGATACAGAGGGACAAACAGCATTAGTGGTGCATGAAATATGTGTTTACAGCACTTTTGTATAGATTTTTGAAACTTTTGCCATCAGGGAAGATTCTCCAATCCCCAGAAATTGCTTTACAGGACACAGGGACACTATACTGACAAATGATAACAATCATTTGCAAGACACCTCATTCATTTCCAAAAAGCTGTTCGTCGACTACCAAACAGCAAAGTACCTTGCACTTCACACATATAAACAAAATGTTCGATTTACATGTAAAAGTTCCTTTCAGACACTGCAAAGTCCATTTTAAGCTCTAGAACTACATGTATCTTAGCCTGATTAAATCTCGCTTATAGCAGCCCGCCAAACATCTGCGGGGAGGGGCCAGTTACAGCCCTGGACAGCAGAGTTTGTGTTACACAGACTACATTTACAGTGAAACTTGTATAAGCGACCACGTCCGTAAGACGACCATCGGCCTATAACGACCGATTTTGGCAGGTCCCGATTGTATCTCAAACAAGAAAAAGCTGTGGAAATGACTCTGACCTTGAGCCAACAAACAGCACATCGAACAAAATGAAAGTGTGATGAACTGATCGTAAAACACACCATCAGGTTCCTAAGTGCAGAAACTTGGGTAACATTTATGATCTAATCAATGTTTAGTGAAACATCTTGCTGACTGAACAACCTCAACTAAAATCTATAACAACCTATTGTACTGCATGTAATTCAGGAATCCTTACATAATCGAAATACCATGTAACTCTTTACTGTGGCTTCTACCGAGTGATAATACGCAATGAAAAAAAAAGCACAAAATCATAATCAAAATCATATTCTAAGAGTGCCAAAGACTGTTAAATCTTGGCACTTTTCATAGGTGCAAGTATCACGACTTAAGTCATAGTGTCATAACAGATCTGCGGTTGCATTTATCTTGATGAAAGATCAGCAATCAGGAGTCTTTCCCATCCATCAAGACTGTAATTAAGGCTAATACCTTGACAGCAATGAAGATCTATCTCTCAAGCAACAAGTTAAAGCAGATCATGTAGACGGTATACACTATAAAACACACTGTTACACAACGTAATTACAATCAAGTTAATTGTAAATTTCTTAAATTTCCAAAAAAATAGATCATAGATGATAATTAATCATGAAATAAATTCATACATATTCAACTAGATTGCCAGTTTAAAGTAAGACAACTTGAACTGTGCACATAAGAAAATGTTCCCAAGAAAAATGGATGAGAGCACAAGCCACACTAGCATGCCATACATGTGCATGTACCTGGCCTAGACAAAAAGACTGATGCTAGTACATGCATGTATGAGAGAGTAAAAAGTACTGGTGTCAGTATTGGAGATCCTGTGTTGATGTAATGGAGGCGGAAAGTGTTAATGTGGTGAATTGAGAAGAAGTGCTGCAGATGACCTAGATTGATTTGCACAACAGAATAGATCAATCTCATTAACTCTAGCAATCATTGGACTCATTAATCCCCTTCAATCCTTCATCTCAATGTAACAAAGGTAATGAAATAAACCTATTACCAGAAAGGAAAATGTTGATCAAAACCCCTTTGGCCTTTAGAGCTGCCTTGAAACATTCTCCACATGACTTACATGTCTGTCAGACTCAGAACTGTCATTTGGCTCCCGACTCTTGATTAAAAACGAAAATGAGCACTCTTTTGAAAATCGCTGATTATGTCTATTTCAAGTCGAAAAAGGGTCGGCAATTGGTTGGTGATCAGTCAGGAGTGGTTCGGCAGTCTGCGGCTAGAGGTCGGGATGGTTGGTGATAGGTTAGTTAGCATTTGGGACACAGTCGGGAGTAAGTCATTTACTGGTCGGGAGGTGTTCGGGACATGATCGGAGCTAAAAAATAGGCGTGGCCTAAACTGACATACAGTTCATGACAAATGCAACATGAACTGTGTCTAATGTTTCGATATCTTCATTGTCCTTACTGTGCTATATCTAAAATAATACATTTCTACTCTACTATTTTTTACCAGATTTCATTTGATAACTTTTTTTTAAATCTTAGTTGTTTGAGTGACTGGAGAGACTAAATACAGTTATGTAAACAAAATGTCATAGTTTCTTATCAGAGCTGTTCCTGAGACAAAGGAGAGACAAAAATATGAACAAATCTTGTTTTTTTGTGGTACATTCAGCATGAAACTGTTGAATAAACTAGAAGGATGAAATGCTGAAAGCGCACCACATCTAAGAGGCTTGCTTTTATCCCCAACCAGCCTTTTGACCATGCTGCACATACAAAAGCTTCCTGTCACTTACTCCAAGACTGGCCATCTGTTATGTCTAAAGCCTTGTCCAATATATGTGGTAATTATTCTGCTATGAGATGTGGTCCCAATTACTGTGAGACAGAAATACAATGTAAAAACTATTGAAAACTAATTGGAGCACCACCTTAGATCAATGCGGTTGTTAAGAGTCCATATTCATCAAAGTTTTCGTGGCATTTGCAATGGTATTTTCAGTTCTCAGGAGAACGCTACTCCCCAAAACAGCATTCATCTTGATCATAGCAATTTCCGACTTAAGCATAACTTTCCCTTCATCTTAATTTTCAACACTTCGGATTGCGAGAACACCAACATGTACAAATCTACCACATTTTGTAACATTCAAGAGAATTCCCAGCAAATACCAAGGAAAGATAACAACTCCTATGAAGTGCCACACTCTGGCAGACAACAAAGTACTGTAGAATCAAACCTAGATGCTATTACTCCACACTTGATAAAGCTGCAGACAAAATGGAGACAGTCCCAAGAATTGGCCCATGTTCAAAAAGCTCGTAGCACTTAAGTGATGAAAAGTTGCTGGACATTCCGGAGTCTAGACATGCAGAGGGAACAAACGAATACTTCAGGTAACTTACTGCACATCATGATAAAAGGGCCTTTACACTGATTGATGAGTGCAGTGTTATCAGGAACTTGAAATAGAGGAAGGTTTCATCAAACATTAGGGCCTGTTCTTTAGCAGGAACTAATCAAGTTTACATGTGGTGGCTGCTTTCCATTGACACCAGTTGAACACACTACCCCATGACTTTCAGCACCATGGAAAGATACTGAGCCAAATGTCGATGAAGGTTTCACATCCAGTAAATAAGATGCCAAAAAGCAATTACTCAAGCAATTGGATATGGTTTCAGTAACAGTCAGATGTTTCAGATAGCATCAACTATCTTCCATCAGTGGCACTAAAGAGATCTGGTAGAAACTGGTTTTATTTATACCCTAACTATGAATTGATAGGCAAAGAACGGAGCTGTAGACAATTTTTGGATTGTCCAATAGGACACAGAGGTAAAACAAAGTCAAGACAAAGTTGATGCAAATGAGTCAATTGGCTCATTTTGTTTGAGTTACGAGTTAATGTTTTGTAGCGCAAGGGAAATGCTATATCCCAAGTGCCGGAAAGTTTGTTATGTAGCTGTCCTTTCCATACATATGCTGTGACTTAATCCTGTGTTCACCTTACACTGCAAGAGCCACCATTGCAGGCTTGAAGATATATTAACCATTATCACACCAATGAATCCTATGTTACACTAAGTCTTGTACAATGGAAACAATGCAGTACCAGGGGGAAAGCCAACAAGAATCTTACAGTTGACAAATACAAGAACACCATGACTATAATATCCACTTTTCCTCTCTGAAGAGCACCTACTGAAAGAAAAGGGCATGTGCACTGCTGGAGATAGCACAGCCCTACAGGACACCAGGCAGAGCAGTTATTGATGGAACTGACTCCAACTTATCTAGATTAGACTCTGTGACAGAGAGTCAAAGCTTTGCAGACAATGCATTGCACTTGTCCAGCATTAGATAACAAAAAAACACATATATGTCACCCTGGCTGGACCAAGGCTATCTTCCTAACAGACTCAAGGGCAATATTACCAGTGGAAATCTTTGAGTCAATAATACATGCAATTCCCTGTATGTTGTATGTCTAAATAGCAAATAACCAACAGTGTCATTCATATCATAACCGAGCCATCTTTACGTTATTTTTCCGTACAGCCTGGAGCTCCATACTTCAATTTGAGAGATTGGTACTCACTTTAGTGCGCAACTGTCGAAAGTTCAAACAGATGTTCAACTGTTTGCCTGGTTCTTTTGTTCGAATTGACATTGACGCGCTGTGCATTGATGTAATGTCTTTTGCTCTTTTTGCGACAAACTTGAGTTTCCTCTGGTTGGCATGATATAAATAACGTACCCCTGGTTGGGCCGTACCTCGGGCGATATGGAACAGCCCGCGTTGTATTCTATATGCATTGTTTTATAACAGAAACAATGCAGAACTGTGTCACAGGTTATGCACAACAGCAAGGTAAATTGGTCCTACCTGAGTCATTGCGGAGGTAGGACGAGAGAGCTGGGATGAGACAGGAGTGACTGAGTAACTCTGGGATGATGGTGGGGAGGGCAGTCTGCTGTACAGACAACATCTCCACCTGTCCTCCCTCCTCTCCATCCTCCTCTGGGACGTTTCCTCCAGGGTTGATGTAGCTGGCAAGGACCTGGAGCATTGGACATAGTGGTATTAAAAGAGCAACAAAACTGGTAATGTGTAGGGGTGGGTACCGGTACAGAAAATTCAGGTCCAGGTCCGGTTCAGGTCTTAAGGATCAGGTCCAGGTCCGGACCTGAACCTGGACCTGATGCAGTATGACTCATACCAATGGTCCATTTTACTACAAAGAAATCTGTTTGGTGGAGTATTAGACTTACACTGGCGTTTTAAAATCCTACAACGCTAACTGCACCTGTACCACTTGGTAGAAATTACTACAAACTCTACTCTACTTCACTCTTGTTATTTTCTTCCACCTGCAAGCGCCAAAACGTGTGAATGCCTGATAAAATAATCTGTTAATTTTCTAATCGGTCCAACATCCGGTCCACCTAATTTTTTCAGGTCTAGTTTTTCTGGACCGGTCCAATAAGAAAAAACGGTTTTGTACCGGTACGCTGTACTGATACCAAGCCCTAGTAATGTGTCATTAGAATATGGGGCTGGTGATATACCCCAGACCCCTCCAAACTCGACCTCCACAAAAAGCCGCCCTAATGGCCAAATGGAGCACTATGTTTGAGTCTAAATAAAGGTACAAACAAACAAACAAACAAACCTGTAGCAGACAGGTAACATGTTCTTCCTCCATACGCTGACGAGTCAGTGCCTGCTCCACGTCCCAGCCTGAGGTTGTTGACCCCGTCCCAAACCCCGTACCTTTCGCCCAGTATAGCTGGCCCTTCTCCTGACCTGTCTCCGGGGCTGTGGTCTCCTGCGCTGTCGGGAAGATCTACAACAAAACCCACGACAAGAAATACGTCATTGTAGGTTACTAGTATATCCAGGTAATAAGATACACCAACAAGTACTCAAGCAACTGGATA